>NC_083475.1:19213182-19285682 GCF_030014155.1 Tachysurus vachellii
AATACTTAAGATTCAAGATTCACGACTCAAGACTCAAGACTCAAGATTCAAGTTTCAAGATACAAGACTCAAAGACCCAAGACTTTATTGAATTGTCTCACGTGTGTTGTTAGTATTATGTGTTATGCTCCTTGTTACTTGACACATTTGGGTTTTTCATAATCCTGATATTTGATTCGTTTGTGCGATTTCAATCATTTGAATCATTTCAATGATTTGGCAAATTGTGTTGTATGTGTTGTGTTTGTTTCTGTTGTATTGTGTTCGTTACTGTTGTATTGTGTTCGTTTCTGTTGTATTGTGTTCGTTACTGTTGTATTGTGTTCGTTTCTGTTGTATTGTGTTCGTTTCTGTTGTATTGTGTTCGTTACTGTTGTATTGTGTTCGTTACTGTTGTATTGTGTTCGTTACTGTTGTATTGTGTTCGTTTCTGTTGTATTGTGTTCGTTTCTGTTGTATTGTGTTCGTTTCTGTTGTATTGTGTTCGTTACAGTTGTACTGTGTTCGTTACTGTTATATTGTGTTCGTTACTGTTGTATTGTGTTCGTTTCTGTTGTATTGTGTTCGTTTCTGTTGTATTGTGTTCGTTACTGTTGTATTGTGTTCGTTACTGTTGTATTGTGTTCGTTACTGTTGTATTGTGTTCGTTTCTGTTGTATTGTGTTCGTTACTGTTGTATTGTGTTCGTTACTGTTGTATTGTGTTCGTTACTGTTGTATTGTGTTCGTTTCTGTTGTATTGTGTTCGTTACAGTTGTACTGTGTTCGTTACTGTTATATTGTGTTCGTTACTGTTGTATTGTGTTCGTTACTGTTATATTGTGTTCGTTACTGTTGTATTGTGTTCGTTTCTGTTGTATTGTGTTCGTTACTGTTGTATTGTGTTCGTTACTGTTGTATTGTGTTTGTTTCTGTTGTATTGTGTTCGTTACTGTTGTATTGTGTTCGTTACTGTTGTATTGTGTTCGTTTCTGTTGTATTGTGTTCGTTTCTGTTGTATTGTGTTCGTTACTGTTGTATTGTGTTCATTACTTGCATTTATCTGAGTTCAGAAAGATTCACAGTATGATTTGGAGTCACATAAGGATGACATACTGTGTACTTCCTGTGGAACTGTGTAGGAACAAACGTTTAAAAGTTCACTCACTTTAGTATTATACTTTGTTCATTTATATTTGGAAAGTGTTTTTTCCCATGAACAGCACAATAAATCTTGCAGTAAAAATAAAGAAATAAATAAATAGACTAATTAATCAATCAATTAATAAATATTGTCATTGCTGGAAATCGTTGAGGTATATATATATATATATATATATATATATATATATATATATATATATACCTCAACGATTTCCAGCAATGACAATTGTAATGATCATTTAGATGTTCCGACAATAAGCATTCAATCCAAAAGTGAAAGCAACAAGTCAGAAAATTTTAAACACACACACACACCACACACACACACACACACACACACACACACACACACACACATAAATGTTTAGGATGTTTAGCATCTTAGCATCACTGATCCATTTACTGGAGGAAACCTAAAAACCCAAAAGAAACCCACATGGACACAGAGAGAGCAGGCAAAACTTCACATAGACAATGAGCTCATGGAAGTATACAGTAGAACAACATCACGTTCTCCAACTCATTGGTGTAACCAGGACCTCTGGAGCTGGAATAAAAATCGAAAAATATCAATATAACCTTGAAGTCCGTGTATGTGGTATGCTGATAATGTCCTGGGTTGTGGTGAGAAACCTCGATCCCCAAATTCCTGACAAACCTGACACCATAAAGCTCCTCATCTATGATTTAACAAAAAAAAAACAAAAAAAAAAACTCAGAGCGCAATTTCAGAAACTGTCAACTCCACCTCAGACAAGTTGCCTCATCTCAGCTTCACATCGATGTCGCTATCCCAGCCACCGCCCCCCCAACACCATGCCTGGGGACATGGTATATATTAAACGGTTTATCTGCTTCTTCCAACACCGCATCCCCTGTAGATGTGATCAAAGCCTGAACATATTAAAGCCCCCATCTCTCAGCAGGACTGCCTGCTGGCTCATGCGTGTTGCCTGCAGGTGCATATATTACTGTGTTTTCAAATGACCTGGATCTGGATATGGCATGTAGATGAAGTGATTGCCACAGGATGTAATAGAGATTTCAGAAGAAAAAAAATAGCTTGCTGATTTGGATCTAAACCTAAAACGTTAAATGAGGAGGAAAGAAAGATGTCAGCACAGTGGGATGCTATCAGTTAGCATTGCCAGCTATGGCAGATCTTTGAGTTCTCTGAGTTTTGTAAAGCATTTGAGTTGTTGGACTTATTTGACTTCTTTGGTTTTGGTTTATTTCTGCAAAGTGTTAATTTAAGTAGCTTGAATTATTGGACATATTTGAGTTGCATTGTTTGAGTTAGAATGATTTTAAATAAATAGAAATGAGTAGTTTAACTTGTTTGGATTATTTGAGTTATTAGCACTGATACATTAGAATTATTTCAATTATTTGGGCCATGTATGTTCTAAGCATTTGAGTTATTTGAGTCATTTGCTTTATGCTCATTATTTACATTATTTGAGTTAGTTAAGAAATCACTTGACATATTTGAGTCATTATGTTGTTGGAACGTTTGTGTTATTTGAGAAATCTGAATAAATGCGTGAGGTGTTAGTTACTTATAGGAATTACTTTAATAAAGTACAATAAAAGCAATAAATTTAATTGATTCATTTGAGTGATACGGGTTATTTAATATACAGGCATTAGGTTATTTGAATGTTTTTATTTTATTTGTGTTGATTGAGATATTTGAGTTGAGATATTTTATTTGACTTGTTTGACTTCTTATCATTGGGTAAATTGAGATATTCTAGTTATGTGTATGAAATGATTTATTTGAGTTAGTTACATTGAGTTATTTGAGTTTTTGTGCTTTAGTTACTTTTTTAGTTTCTTCAAGTTATTTGACTTGGGATGAAGTCAAATCGTTTCTGCTGCTAACAGTAAATTAAAAGCACCATATGGTTTAGCAAAACACTTAAAAACGATGTGGCAGAACAATCCATATAACGTATGTATTTCGGTTGTGCTTCAAAGAGTAAACCACAACTATTTTCATATAATTGTAGGCGATTAAGGGAATAAACATATTTAAAGCCTGTTATTCGTTAACAAAGAACAAAGGCTAATTGTCGATATGCTGCAGTGAAAAGGAGAGGTTTATTTTAACCTATGTAAGTGTCTCAGAGATATTCCATTATATTAAAATATAACTCTAAGTGGATAAAAGCTATTATTTTTTTTTTTGTTATTTCATGAATTGATGAATACATTTACTTTGGTAAAACATTTAATTGCTAGTAAAGTGATAAGGGTTGGTGAAGTAAGATTATTATTCTTCATCACAACACTCCATCACTGATTATTATCCTTTAACGACACACCCTCAATTGTTTTATTGCTTAATTAAAACGAAGGATTGAATTCACAAATGTACAACTGCTGAGCAGTGAGTTTTCTAACTGAACTATAAAGTTTATCCTGTCAGCTTTGCACAGTGACTCAGCTGTCTCTAAACCACACAAAGCGGCTTGGTAACCCGAGAGAGCGTGACTTTCTAAAGTTAGCATGTTCCCCACCTGCCCTGCACGGCTGATCCGCGAGTCCTTGCAACCCTGAGACATCGATTACAGGGCCGACAGGTCACACGGGTGCCAAAAAAAAAAAAATCAATGTTCGGAAAAGCTAAAATTAGAGGTCTGGAAACTCAAAGATCAGCACACGATCTGCTAACAGCGTCCCCTGTGCCAAAAATAAGGTGAATTACTATTTCAAAGGCGCATTGTCAGCAGACATATCACTTCCCCAGGTAGTATTATGAAAAGAATTGGCCTACTTTATGTGTCTGAGTGGCGTTTCTCCAGGTGAAATGTACTCGACACCGGCGATGGGATTAAATTAAACCTTCTCAGGCTCGAACATGCCTGAGTTTAAGAGCTCACCGTGTGCGCTTGCCAAACCATATACCTCCTACAGTGAACAGTTCCCTCAGTAAGTCACACTGCAATTGACCCTTACTGTTCAGAACGAGCCCACATGGGGTGGCAAACTAACACTCTGTGAAATCTCTGGGATCTGCTGGTGGGAAAAATCAAGTTAGGCTTCATTTGAAATTCTAATTTTTTTGTTATGTAAAAAAACAAGGTGACAGGTTTATAGGCTGGTACAATAACTAGTCACACAAATGTGTTATACTGAAGAAGTGTCATGAACTATTAGGTGATAATAGAAAATAATAACATTATACATAATACCGTAGTGATTACAAAAGGTCTTTATAGCACCTTTAATGGCACCCATAGGTAAACTAAGGAAAAGCTTAGATATGAGCGGTGGTCATTTCTTTTCCCTACGATTACTGATTCTTCACTGATTCGTCCAGTGACCATCGTTGATGTAAAATATGCACATGTATTGAAATGTACTGAAATTCTAAACATAGTGTATAAGTATGATGTTTAGCTCAAATGGCAACAGCAGTTCTATTGTATTTTTCTAGATTTTGTGTTCGTTTCTGGTTGGGTTCGTTTCTGGTAGGATGACTGTATGACTGCTGCAAGCTTACTTTATGATGACTGTATGATGGCTGTATGATATCTGTAAGCTTACTTTATGATGACTGTATGATGGCTGTATGATATCTGTAAGCTTACTTTATGATATCTGTAAGCTTACTTTACGATGACTGTATGATAGCTGTATGATATCTGTAAGCTTACTTTATGATGACTGTAGGATGGCTGTATGATATCTGTAAGCTTACTTTATGATGACTGTATGATAGCTGTATGATATCTGTAAGCTTACTTTATGATGACTGTATGATAGCTGTATGATATCTGTATGCTTACTTTATGATGACTGTATGATGACTGTATGCTTACTTTATGATGACTGTATGATGACTATATGATATCTGTAAGCTTACTTTACGATGACTGTATGATGGCTGTATGCTTACTGTATGATGGTTGTATGGTATCTGTAAGCTTACTTTATGATGACTGTATGATGGCTGTATGATATCTGTAAGCTTACTTTATGATGACTGTATGATGGCTGTATGATATCTGTAAGCTTACTTTATGATATCTGTAAGCTTACTTTACGATGACTGTATGATAGCTGTATGATATCTGTAAGCTTACTTTATGATGACTGTATGATGGCTGTATGATATCTGTAAGCTTACTTTATGATGACTGTATGATAGCTGTATGATATCTGTAAGCTTACTTTATGATGACTGTATGATAGCTGTATGATATCTGTATGCTTACTTTATGATGACTGTATGATGACTGTATGCTTACTTTATGATGACTGTATGATGACTATATGATATCTGTAAGCTTACTTTACGATGACTGTATGATGGCTGTATGCTTACTGTATGATGACTGTATGATATCTGTAAGCTTACTTTACGATGACTGTATGATGGCTGTATGCTTACTGTATGATGACTGTATGATGGTTGTATGGTATCTGTAAGCTTACTTTATGATGACTGTATGATGGCTGTATGCTTACTGTATGATGGTTTAATGGTTGCTGTATGATGACCTTATAATTGCTGTATGTTGACTGTATGATCACTGAATGATGACCGCATACTGACAGTATGATCGCTGAATGATGTCTAATGACTATATTATCACTGTATAATTGCTGTATAATGACTGTATGATGACTGTATGATTGCTGTACAATGACTTGTCGCTGTATGACTGTATGATTGCTGTACAATGTTTAGGTGCTGTATGATGATTGTATGATTGCTGTACGATGACTTGTCGCTGTATGATGACTGTATGATTGCTGTACGATGACTTGTCGCTGTATGATGACTGTATGATTGCTGTATAATGTTTCGGCGCTGTATGATGATTGTATGATTGCTGTACGATGACTTGTCGCTGTATGATGACTGTATGATTGCTGTACGATGACTTGTCGCTGTATGATGACTGTATGATTGCTGTATAATGTTTCGGCGCTGTATGATGATTGTATGATTGCTGTACGATGACTTGTCGCTGTATGATGACTGTATGATTGCTGTACGATGACTCGTCGCTGTATGATGACTGTATGATTGCTGTACGATGACTCGTCACTGTATGATGACTGTATGATTGCTGTCCGATGACTCATCACTGTATGATGACTGTATGATTGCTGTACGATGACTCGTCACTGTATGATGACTGTATGATTGCTGTACAATATTTCGTCGCTGTATGATGACTGTATGAATGCTGTATGATGACTCGTCGCTGTATGATTGCTGTACGATAACTTGTCGCTGTATGATGTCTGTATGATTACTGATCGATGATTCATCTCTGTATGATTGCTGTACAATGTTTTGTCACTGTATGATGACTGTATGATTGTCGCTGTATTATTGCTGTACATTGACTCGTCGCTGTATGATGACTGTATGATTGCTGTACGATGACTCGTCGCTGTATTATTGCTGTACAATGACTCGTCGCTGTATGATGACTGTATGATTGCTGTACGATGACTCGTCGCTGTATTATTGCTGTACAATGACTCGTCGCTGTATGATGACTGTATGATTGCTGTACAATGACTCGTCTCTGTGTGATGACTGTATGATTGCTGTACAATGACTCGTCTCTGTGTGATGACTGTATGATTGCTATGCGATGACTCGTCTCTGTGTGATGACTGTATGATTGCTATGCGATGACTCGTCGATTAACGCATAAGTCAGACATGATTGTCTCTGGACTTCATGTTTATTACTGTCTGTCGTTAATGATGTCGTCCTGCTACAGACACGGCTAAATCCTAAAACCATGAATGGTTTAAACATTACCTAGTGAAGGGGTTAAAGAATCAGAAAATTAAAAAATGATTTCTCCTCAACTTAATCTCACTCTTCTTCCACTTTCTCTCTTTTTTCCCCCACCATCCGCCCTTTCTCCACAGTGTCAGTCTAACGCGTCAAGTTCATGCTCTATCAGTCTGCGACAGGTCTCACTCCCTCCCTCCCTCCCTCTCTCTCTCTTCCTCTCTCTCTCTCTCTCTCTCTCTCTCTCTCTCTCCCTCTCTTTCTCTCTTTCCCTCCCTCCATCTCTGGGTGCTTGGTGACAGTGGTGTGACAGCAGTGGATAGGTTGAGTCGTGTAGCGCTTGCTGCACTGCCACAGATCTCAGTGACAGTTACGAGAGAGGCTGCGACAGTTGCGACAGAGGCTGCAGTTCCATCCTGACGCCCCCATCACTTTCAGAGCATGTTCCTTTCTTTTAAGTCCCCCCTTGCATCCCCCCATCCATACCCACCACCGCTTTATCGCTATCTCCAGCCTCCCACCTGTCTTTCCTAAACACCTGCTCCACGTGCACCACGTGCTGTGAAAAGTGATTGAGCACTTAAACACGTCTAATCTAAACCACTTAACATTCACATTAACCAAATATAGCTGGTAATTACTGTAAAATATGCTGAGTCGGGTAATTTATTTAAAAACGTGTCGAATGTGTTTCGCATATTGAGCTGTTTTTATCGACACTTTGAAGCGAAAGTGCTGATTGAGAAAGCTTGCATGTGTAAATCAATGTGCTGGCAAAAGTGGAAAGCAGGCTGTAACACACTGAGCACTGACTTTATATACACACACGTTTATGAGTTATTACAGCACAGTACTTATAAATGCTCAAATCTGATTGGTCAGTCACTCTGCTGTGTAGAAGCGCAGCCGCAAATCATCGCTTCATTTGAGCGCGCTCGTCCATAAACGTTACCGTTTCTATAGTAACAACTTCACGCTAAGGCTTTGTGTCAGGAGATGTTTATTTATATATTTATTTACTTTTACTATTTTTTACTATTACACAATTAAAGTCTTTATGTCTTTATTTTAAAAAGAAAAGGAGAGGCTTGTTGCAGGAATAAAAGTGTATTTCTGCTATAACAGCTGTGATTAACCGTATAATCATATAATCTAGTATATAATTATACACTAGAGCAAAAGTTTGTACCCCTTGCAGTGTTTTGCTGACTAAACAGCATTTCTATTTTGCAAAATAATACTTTCATATGCGTCCCGTAACATGTCAATAACCTCAAACATATAGCAAAATCAAATAATCGTTATTACAGCTATTAAATAACTTAACCTGCGCGTGTAATCAAAAGTTTTGGCACCCCAAAAACCATGTTTTTACAAGTGCAAAAAAGTAAATGCAACAAGTTCCAGCAACAAACTGTTCGGATAATCTGCAAATGTTAAAACATTGTAGATTTAATTTTTAAAAAATCAATAGTTATTTAATAAAAAAAAATAAATAATAATAATAAGAGCAATAGTGGCATGTGTAAAAGTATGGACGGCTTTGCTATCAATATTCCTGTTTTCCTTGAAGGGTGTGAAAACTTTGCACTCGCCCATATACTGTACATTAGTTTGAGTCATCAGGCTATTAGGTATGTTAACGATATTAAAGTTTCATCTATTAATAAATATTTCAGGAATAATTCCTGAGAAAATAACAAGAGCCGCTATAGTGACAAACAGCTATTGAGGGAACAAATGACCAAATGATAAAAAAATCAATGTTATTATAGTTTTTTATTCACTCAGGAAATGTTTAATATGAGTGTAATTATTAGTGTATGTGTTAAATCAGCTCCATCTCTCTCTCTCTCTCTCTCTCTCTCCATGCTGTTAATCACACCAAAACATCTGCTCTAGTCTTTACGTCCCAGCGAGCGGACTCGAGCTCTCCTCAGCACGCTTCCTTCCACAGCAACAGTGTTAGCAGCATTGAGCTGCCGCTGGAAATAAAGTATTGGCACCCTGCAAACACTTTCTAATCATCAACACCATGATAGATAGATAGATAGATAGATAGATAGATAGATAGATAGATAGATAAAATACTTCCTTATTTTGAAATACATTTTCTCAATGTTTGTGACACACACACACACACTCTCTTTCTTCCTCTGTTCAACATTTTTGCAATTTAATTTTTTTGTTTTACTTTTATATTTTACTTATTCTCATTCTCATTATCTCATCTCCTTCCTTCCTTCCTTCCTTCCTTCCTTCCTTCCTTCCTTCCTTCCTTCCTTCCTTCCTGCCTTCCTAGAGAGAGGTACAGAGAGGTAGAGAGAGATTCTTTTGCTTATGTGACTTTCTTTCTTCTTTCTTTCTTTCTTTCTTTCAGTCTGTCTCTTGGTCTGTCTCTCTGTCTCTCTCTTTGTCTCTATGTCCATCTCTCTGTCTGCCTGTTTGTCTCTCTCTCTGTTTGCCTTTATGTCTTTCTCTGCATGTCTCTTTGTCTCTGTCTGTCTCTCTGTCTGTGTTTTTGTCTCTGTCTGTCTGTCTGTCTGTCTGTCTATCTTTCTATTTGCCTGTCTTCCTCTCAGCCTGTCTCTCTGACTCTCCCTTTGTCTCTTTGTCTGTCTCTCAGTCTGTCTGGTCCAGACACACACACACACCATATTACCTCATGATGTCTTTTTTTAAAGTGGAACGTAGTGTTAATATCCACAGCGCTGTAATTACACAAGACATTATAAATCCTCCACACGGGAGCGGCCGCCTCTAATCTCTGCTTCCCACTCCTCTGTGTTTATTTATGTGTGTTGTTTAAAGAGCAGGATGTTTTACAGGAGTTAGAGACAATTACCTGTGAACACACACAACAGGCAATTACAATTACAGCTACAGTTAACTGCTTTATTGGACTACAGCGGCGCGTGCTGCCAACGTCTACACGGCATGCGCTCGACCTTCTGCTGGAAGACACAATCCTGCTTCATTCGAACATCCTCCACAGAGGCGAAAATAAATATATTAAAGGTTTGCTTGGAAATGAATTCGTCTTGAATTAGCATCGCTGACAATCCCCGTCCGGTCTGAGCCGCTCGGCGTCATGCACACTGTCATATTTATCTGACAGCAGTGTTTTCCCCGTCTTAATTATGATTTACAACCCATCTATCTCCATGTCATACTAATTCATTACACCACCGGAGCATGGATATACGCCTGTGAGAACAACACCCTGCAAAATATTTATTTTCTGCAGCATTTCAGTGGCACGCTTGGGAAAACAGTTCACAGCAGGGGGATCTCGGAACACAGAGACCCCCAAAGGGAATGGCTGTGCTAAGAATGGGAGAAGGGATAATGTTGTCAAACTGTTAGAAATATGTTGGTGACATGTTCAGGGATTAGCCATGGACACGTCTTTAACGCTGCAGATCTGCGGCTCCATGTCACGATCGTCCCAGCGGTGTGTGTTGCATCGTACGGCTCGGAGCGTTGCTGGAAAATGAGGAACTTACTGCCGGGTACTAGCTACGTGAACCACAGGGCAGAAAGTGATACCTTTCTTTTGTGCTTTTCTATCTTTCTTTCTTTCTTTCTTTCTTTCTTTATCTATCTATCTATCTATCTATCTATCTATCTATCTATCTATCTATCTATCTATCTATCTATCTATCTATCTATCTATCCATCCATCCATCCATTCCTCCATCCATCCATCTTTCCTCCCTCCGTCCCCCTCCCTCCCTCCCTCCCTCCCATACATACATCTTCCCTCCCTCCCTCCCTCCCTCCATCCATCTATCTATCTATCTATCTATCTATCTATCTATCTATCTATCTATCTATCTATCTATCTATCTATCTATCTATCTATCTATCTATCTATCTATCTATCCATCCATCCATCCATCCATCCATCCATTCCTCCATCCATACATCTTACCTCCCTCCGTCCCCCCTCCCTCCCTCCCTCCCTCCCACCCCCCCCTCCATACCTCGTTCCTCCCTCCCTCCCTCCCTCCCTCCCTCCCTCTATCTATCTATCTATCTATCTATCTATCTATCTATCTATCTATCTATCTTTCTTTCTTTCTTTCTTCCTTTCCTTTCTTTGTCTCTCTTCTTTCTTTTGGCAGGTCATGTGGAATTAAACCCACTGAATCAATTGGCCTCGTGTTGTGACTGATCCCATGTTTAATCTTTCATAAGATCAGGACTTCAGATTGGTTTACACACTCCAACGCAGGTCAATGGGAGGGCATTTTAGCTGAATAAAAGCCTTTGGTGTGTACTTCTGAAAGAGTTTGTGTGTGTGTGTGTGTGTGTGTGTGTGTGTGTGTGTGTTGTGAATCTACAATTTGAAGGTCAGAGCCAAATATCTAGAGACCAGGGAGAAAGTTAATGCATTGTTAATTTAGTGTCACACTATCTCCTCAAGTGGGGCTCACACACACACACACACACACACACACACACACACCCAGACTATCAACTATAGTCTGGGTTGAAGAGTGAGGTCAGTACTCCGCACCCCCCGCCCCTCACACACGCACACACACACACACACACGCACACACACACACACACACACACACTTTCTCGTTTTCCTACACAGATATGTTTCTACTCTCTGAATGACTGCAGGCTAAAAGCTTCACAGACGAACACACAGATACACACCGTGGGGATCACTATAGATCCGGGAAGTTCTGTATACAGCCAATAAAACTTTTGTTATTTTTTTTTGGATCAGTGAAGTTTTTATAAACGATCATTCAAAGTAGGTGTAAGGGTGCCATTACTTTTAGGAATCATGTCTGTACGTAAACAACGCTGTGAGATGTTTGGAAATGATGTATTGATAAATTTATACTACTAGTGCTAATTGCTCAGGCTTATTTACTTTCTTTCTTTCTTTCTTTCTTTCTTTCTTTCTTTCTTTCTTTCTGTGAAAGGCTGAGAGATAAATAGAGAGACAGAAAAAGAGAAAGAGAGAGAAATAAAGTGAAAGAGTGACAGATGGAAAGAAAATTTTCTTTCTTATATATTTTTTTTCTTATAAAAGAAAAAAGTCTTTCTTTTTTCTGTTTTATCTTTCTTTCTTTCTTTCTTTCTTTCTTTCTTTCTTTCTTTCTTTCAGAGAAAAGCAGAGAGACAGAAAAAGAAAAAGTCCCTCCCTCCCTCCCTCCCTCCCTCTCTATCTATCTATCTATCTATCTATCTATCTATCTATCTATCTATCTATCTATCTATCTATCCTCTCTTTCTTTCTTTCTTTCTTTCTTTCTTTCTTTCTTTCTTTTTAGTCTCTTTCTTTCTGTGAAAGGCAGAGAGACAGAAAAAGTGAAAGAGAGACAGAAAAAGCGAAAGAGACATAAAAAGCGAAAGAGACAGAATGAAAAAAAAAAATCATTCGCTGAGTCTTTCTTTCTTTCTTTCTTTTTTCTTTCAGTAAGACAGTAAGAGACAGTAAGAGAAAGAGAGAGATAGATAGCTTAATAGACCATTCTTCTTTGCTTGGTTAAAGAGGACACAAACAAAGCGGCAGTTGATAGTGAGGATGAGGCCTTGTGCTGGGGTTGGACTTGGCGTTAAGTTGGGTCTTTGTGCGTCTCTCACGGGAGCGCTGATGTTATCTTCCTGTTCTGTGTGGTGTAAAGAGGGCATTGATGAGGCTTTGGGGCAAACACAGCACAAGATAACCATCAGTCGTTATTACACACAGGCTAACCCTGATGAGCTTCTGTTTACAGGAATTCATGACCTCTAACCTGAGCGGCTTCATGAATATGGATCTGAAAACGCCATGAAATGCTCTCCGGCTGAACCTACAGCAACCACGAGATGTTTGTGTTCATGTCAGTCTAATTACATTAAACTGAAAAGCCCAGACAGAGAAAGATAAAGAGATCGAGCTAGTCGAGGTGGCATTTTCACCTCATTTTAAAAAAAAGCCTGTCATTCGGTGTTGGCTATAAAATCCGTGTTTGTGTGCATGTGTTATGTCTAGGCACAAAAGATAAACATGGACCTGATCGTTAGACAAAACAAACCAAAGTACTGTTTACTTGTTTAAATCCAGTCATTAGTTCATCCTGCATGATCAACCAGACGAGGTTGTTCCTCTGACATGCAGATGAGATAAAATACCACAGCATTTTAAAATACCTTATTAAATGATCACCCAGCTCGCCAGATATTTCACCTTGACTTATTACACAAAATGTTAAAATATCTGTGCAAATGAAGACAGATAAACAGAAGACTTCATTTAATTACAGTGTTTATAAACCTACACAAGCCCTTTCTTACAACTGGCATAAACCTCACTATTTTTCACCTCACTACACTGTTACTACACTCTCACTACACTGTTACTACACTCTCACTACACTGTTACTACACTCTCACTACACTCTCACTACACTGTTACTACACTCTCACTACACTGTTACTACACTCTCACTACACTCTCACTACACTATCACTACACTGTTACTACACTCTCACTACACTATCACTACACTGTTACTACACTGTCACTACACTCTCACTACACTTTTACTACACTCTCACTACACTGTTACTACACTCTCACTACACTCTCATTACAGTTTTACTACACTCTCACTACACTGTTACTACACTCTCACTACACTGTTACTACACTGTCACTACACTCTCACTACACTTTTACTACACTCTCACTACACTGTTACTACACTCTCACTACACTCATTACAGTTTTACTACACTCTCACTACACTGTTACTACACTCTCACTACACTGTTACTACACTCTCACTACACTGTCACTACACTCTCACTACACTGTCACTACACTGTTACTACACTGTTACTACACTCTCACTACACTGTTACTACACTCTCACTGCACTGTTACTACACTGTTACTACACTGTCACTACACTGTCACTACACTGTTACTACACTCTCACTACACTCTCACTACACTGTTACTACACTCTCACTACACTCACTACACTGTTACTACACTCTCACTACACTGTCACTACACTGTTACTACACTCTCACTACACTCTCACTACACTGTCACTACACTCTCACTACACTCTCACTACACTGTCACTACACTGTCACTACACTCTCACTACACTGTTACTACACTGTCACTACACTGTCACTACACTCTCACTACACTGTTACTACACTCTCACTACACTGTTACTACACTCTCACTACACTGTCACTACACTGTCACTACACTGTTACTACACTCTCACTACACTCTCACTACACTGTTACTACACTCACTACACTGTCACTACACTTTTACTACACTATCACTACACTGTTACTACACTCTCACTACACTCTCACTACACTGTTACTACACTCTCACTACACTGTTACTACACTCTCACTACACTCTCACTACACTGTCACTACACTCTCACTACACTGTTACTACACTCTCACTACACTGTTACTACACTGTTACTACACTCTCACTACACTGTTACTACACTCTCACTACACTGTCACTACACTGTCACTACACTGTTACTACACTCTCACTACACTCTCACTACACTCTCACTACACTCTCACTACACTCACTACACTGTCACTACACTTTTACTACACTATCACTACACTGTTACTACACTCTCACTACACTCTCACTACACTGTTACTACACTCTCACTACACTGTTACTACACTCTCACTACACTCTCACTACACTGTCACTACACTCTCACTACACTGTTACTACACTCTCACTACACTCTCACTACACTGTCACTACACTCTCACTACACTGTTACTACACTCTCACTACACTGTTACTACACTCTCACTACACTCTCACTACACTGTTACTACACTCTCACTACACTGTTACTACACTCTCACTACACTCTCACTACACTGTTACTACACTCTCACTTCACTGTTACTACACTCTCACTACACTCTCACTACACTGTCACTACACTCTCACTACACTCTCACTACAGTTTTACTACACTCTCACTACACTGTTACTACACTGTTACTACACTCTCACTACACTGTTACTACACTGTTACTACACTCTCACTACACTCTCACTACACTGTTACTACACTGTTACTACACTCTCACTACACTGTTACTACACTCTCACTACACTCTCACTACACTGTTACTACACTCTCACTACACTCTCACTACACTGTCACTACACTCTCACTACACTGTCACTACACTGTCACTACACTCTCACTACACTGTTACTACACTGTCACTACACTGTCACTACACTCTCACTACACTGTTACTACACTCTCACTACACTGTTACTACACTCTCACTACACTGTCACTACACTGTCACTACACTGTTACTACACTCTCACTACACTCTCACTACACTCTCACTACACTCACTACACTGTCACTACACTTTTACTACACTATCACTACACTGTTACTACACTCTCACTACACTCTCACTACACTGTTACTACACTCTCACTACACTGTTACTACACTCTCACTACACTCTCACTACACTGTCACTACACTCTCACTACACTGTTACTACACTCTCACTACACTGTTACTACACTGTTACTACACTCTCACTACACTGTCACTACACTCTCACTACACCGTTACACTCTTTATAAAGGTTTATGTCACTTTTATTTAGTGGAGTGAAGACTATCCTTATGTCAAGTGTTTAGTGTTTACAAATACTGCTAGCTTGGGGGAAAAACATTCTAATATTAACAAATATGTAAACCAGCTTATATTAATCAGGTGTTTGACTACAGAAGCCTTTTTAGACAGACAAAAAAAAATGTATAAATCATCTACATATCAGAAAAAAGCTAGCGTCCCTTCTGAACACCTACATAGGGAAAATCATGCAACTGTCAAAGACTGATTTTGTTTGATTTCTTCCCTCTTTTGCCTCTTCCTCTCTCCTCCTTTCTCCTCCTCTTCAGGCTGAACACATCGATCATAATTGAAAATGCTCGCTGCAGCCTGCGTTATTGTTTAGAGCGTGAAGGTGCAGATTCGCACCATTGCCATGACAGGCACATACATCTCTCTTTCTCTTTCTTTCTTTCTCTCTTTCTCTCTGTTATCATCCTTATCGATCCACTGCGCCATGGATTTCATCAAGTCATCGCATTCTTAAATAAAAACAACAACAACAAGGAGGATAAATATCAGGCTTGAGTTATGATTGTAATTTTCTTAGAGCCTGCTGGATTAGAGCAGGGAAAAGGGAACGAGAAGGAGAAGAAAAAAAACGAAAAAAAAAACTGAATTGATTTAATTTGATTGTGAACATCGGTTCTAACTGAATAAATTGCAATGCATTAAGACAATTTGTTTTTGTGTATCCAGCATGGCATATTTCATGTATTTATCAATGCAATGGATAAAATCAAAGCGAAGTAGGTTACAGTAGGTTTATTTAATACTATGGTTATTTCTTATAGTATTTAAAATCTTGTTTAAATTAACCATTGTTTAAATGAATCATTTAAATGACCACCAGTAGACTGATTCGTTTTTTTTTTTAAACGAATCAGTCCACTGGTGATCAAAATCGACTTGGGATGAATTTTCAATCGGAATAAACAATGTTGTGTTTGTGAGTCTGATCTAAATTGAGTCAGGACTCTGTTGTGCGAGACGTGTGCTTTTCCCTCTGTTGATAATCTTACACTGAATTTTGGTGGTTGAAGAAAAACACCTTCAAATTTTAGCTGCTTATGAACAAACACTTAGGTTTGATATCACCATTTATTTAGAAGAGATAAACATTTGTGTGGGAAAAAAATTAAATGCCCTGGTACTCTAAATGAAAACAGAAATTCCCGAGTGTCTACTTTCATATGAGCTTCATATTAACACCACTGTGAAGTGAGGCATGACAAAAATGTTCCATGATCAACATGATCACAACAAAAACAAATCATCTCTAGTCTCTTTATATTTAATGTGTGTGTGTGTATGATAAAATTTGTTTGTGTTTACACCAAATAAATAAAGTGACCCTATGTACTTTGTCTACAGCAAAAAAAAGAAAGAAATTTAGATTTTTTTAAAATTTTGAGCAATGTTCATTCATTCATTCATTTTCTACCGCTTATCCGAACTACCTCGGGTCACGGGGAGCCTGTGCCTATCTCAGGCGTCATCGGGCATCAAGGCAGGATACACCCTGGACGGAGTGCCAACCCATCGCAGGGCACACACACACTCTCATTCACTCACACAATCACACACTACGGACAATTTTTCCAGAGATGCCAATCAACCTACCATGCATGTCTTTGGACCGGGGGAGGAAACCGGAGTACCCGGAGGAAACCCCCGAGGCACGGGGAGAACATGCAAACTCCACACACACACAAGGCGGAGGCGGGAATCGAACCCCCAACCCTGGAGGTGTGAGGCGAATGTGATTTTGAGCAATATGTTTTTTATAATATAATCTAAATAAATTTGGAGAGAAATTGTGTTTTGATTGATGTGTGGTGAAAATTCACAGTTTTAGAGTGTTTTCAGTGTTTAAAAAAACGCCGCCACTATTTGTTTTTAACCGCAAAATTTCCGTATAGTCCTTGGCCCGGGGTACATATAAAAAAATTGCAGAAGACCCGATCTCGGTGAACAACAGAGCACAAGCGAGACAGTAAGAGGAAGAAGAAGCATCAAGAATCCTGAAGCTACAATTAACCGCAAGAAGACGTGTTAGAAAATTCCAAAAAGCGACTGAATGTGTATGCTGTTAAACCAGCATCATTGTTCCAGCTGCAGGAAACAGGACAACACGTGATTCCACTTCGGTCTGCATGACTACACTCTGTTCCAGCATAAAGCCCTGTTATATCGACGACCACCCGTTTCCCCTAGGCTAACTGGGCGAACAAAATGGGCATGCCTTTGTCCTTTTAAAGCATTTTCCCCCTCAACCTTCAGGAAGAGAATGAAAGCTGGCTGTGAAGAGACAGAGAGAGACATAGAGAGAGAGAGAGAAAGAGAGAGAGAGAGAGAGAGAGAGAGAGAGAGAGAGATTTGATATATATCTGCCTCTCTCTGACAGCCATCTCTGCAGCTGCCAATTAGCTCTTTTCCTTTAAGTACCGGCAGGTCATTAGAGCCACACTAGCTCAGTACATCAGCATGGACGACATCCAGAAATCCCCTTGGCAGGAAACGATCAATGACTTCTGTTTAGATAATCACCTTTTGTGAAATAAATCACTGACCACGGCGGCGTGAAGAAACAGTAGCGTGTGTGAGAAGTCTGCAAAGACGCCTGCTCGGATTTAGTAACTAAAGGGAAATATAACCAGTAACCAGCAGGAGTCGATGACCATGAACATAAAGAGGCTTAAATGAATTGCTAAGGATTTTATTCCTTTTATTACCATCACTAATCTATTTCTATGTATTTATGATGGACACTTTTTTTATGAATTCATAATTAAATGTAATAGACTGACTGATACGAGATACGAGACTAAACACTGGAGACTCCTTCCGTCTCCACACACAAAACTTCACCAGATTAATAATTGCACATGGTTTTATTTTTAATCTGTTTACATTAATCTAGAATGTTACCTGGGACTCAGTTACTGTTATTTTTATTAAAAGATGTTGTAACTGTGGCCCAGTAGTGGCAGCCTGGTAGACATGGGATTTGAACTCACAACCTTCTGATTGGTAGTCCAGCACTTTAACCACTAGGCTACCACATCCCGAAAAAGTGAAAGCATCCAAATACGGCTTGAAGGGGGGACACTGCATTTGGAATAATTTTTGGTCTTTTTGCTCTTATTTTTAGTCGTTTTGGCTTTGGACACACAGACACACACACACACACACACACACACACACACACACACACACTATCTATCTATCTATCTATCTATCTCTCTTTCACACACATATGCGTGCACATACACACAGACACATGCACACACACTATCTATCTATCTATCTGTCTATCTATCTATCTATCTATCTATCTATCTATCTATCTATCTATCTCTCTTTCACACACACATGCGTGCACATACACACAGACACATGCACAAACACTATCTATCTATCTATCTATCTATCTATCTATCTATCTATCTATCTATCTATCTATCTATCTATCTATCTATCTCTCTCTCTCTTTCACACACATGTGTGCACATCAACACAGACACATGCACACACACACACTATCTATCTATCTATCTATCTATCTATCTCTCTCTCTTTCACACACACATACGTGCACATCCACACAGACACATGCACACACACACACACTATCTATCTATCTATCTATCTATCTATCTATCTATCTATCTATCTATCTATCTATCTATCTATCTATCTATCTATCACACACACATGCGTGCACATACACACAGACGCATGCACACACACTATCTATCTATCTATCTATCTATCTATCTATCTATCTATCTATCTATCTATCTATCTATCTATCTATCTATCTATCTGTCTTTCACACACACATGCGTGCACATACACACAGACACATGCACAAACACTATCTATCTATCTATCTATCTATCTATCTATCTATCTATCTATCTATCTATCTATCTATCTATCTATCTATCTCTCTCTCTTTCACACACACATACGTGCACATCCACACAGACACATGCACACACACACACTATCTATCTATCTATCTATCTATCTATCTATCTATCTATCTATCTATCTATCTATCACACACACATGCGTGCACATACACACAGACGCATGCACACTATCTATCTATCTATCTATCTATCTATCTATCTATCTATCTATCTATCTATCTATCTATCTATCTATCCATCCTAGCCTTAATGCCTTCTCACCTTTGCACACCTGTCCCTTATGTGTCTTTAACTGATTCCATATTTATCCTCGTCTTCGAATTTGTGTCGTCTTCGAATTTCTTTTTTGCTCCGTGGTCTCTGTTCTGTGCCATCAGTCTGTGTATTCTGTTACGTAGTTTTAAGTTTTAGTTTAATTTCTAATCTAGTTATGTTTTTTCCCCAGTGTTTTCCCATCTTTGTTTCTCCCTGCATTTGGACCTGGGTTTTACCCTGAGAGGCACCGGCTATCGCTGACAGGATGCCACAGTTAATATAGTTAATATCATGGAAATATTTGGAGTACGCAAAAGCAGAAATGGAATCGATTATCTAGGTGACTGGACAATGGAATGAAATGAAATTTCCAGCTAATCTGAAATGGACAGGAGTAACAGAGCTCAATTTAAGAGCTCAATTTAAAGTATTTAGTTTTATGACAAGATTCAAGTCAGAGCAATGAAGCACTTGTCACCTCAGATAACCAACGACATGATAACAGGCTCAGTTCCCACGTGAGGTGGGCTGGATTTACGTCCAATCCCTCTCGACAAAAAAAAAAAAAAAAAAAATCTATAAATAGCCTGAGAAAAAGATCTGTGTCTGCATTCAAACAGGGATCAAAGCTGTAACTCTGCCCACTAGAGGAGGAGAGGCTGGGGCCGGTGCGGGGACGAGCGGAGGGTAGAGGAATGTTACCGAGAGGTCTGAGAGTCTCTGGAGAACTGGAACACAGACATGCTATTTAAGCTCCCAGTCTCACCTTTCTCTGCTAATGCACCGAACAACAAAAAGCAACAGCACACGAGAGAGAGAGAGAGAGAGAGAGAGAGAGAGAGAGAGAGAGAACAAGTTTTTAAGTGTCTCTGAACTTAGCCAAGCTGAGAGCTAAAAGCACATTCCTGAGCCCACTAATGCTTTCATCTGTCCTATGAGAGCGCAGGCAACTCGACAGAATCAGCATCTTTCTCCCAGTACATTCACACCTTAGTTGATGGGGAAGAGGGAAGTCTGACCGTTCGTTCACGTTAGCATGATGTCACCTGTGTAGTCTGTAGCTTTGCGTAGCATCTGCTAGTATGTCCAGATTTTTTTTCCCCAATAAAGAATAGTAGTAGCTAATGTATTTATATGTACATCTTCTAAAGCTAATAGAATTTAAATACAAAGGTAAAAAACGGTGGTTTGAGTGATATTTTATGTGCTTGGCTTAGCTAGCTTGACCTAGGATTGTTGACAATTCTGTACTCTGGTAGAATAATGTTTTATAATAAGTCCATATAAGTCCATTTGCATTCATAAAAAAACTATTGAAATCTAGACACAAGCAGCTGCAAGGATTTCACAGCTGTGGTTCCTCTACGTCTCTTTACAGTGTGATCTGTACACTATGACCTGGCTTTGCTGTTTCGCCTCCTCAATGCTTGTGCTGGTGTGTTCGTGTGTGTGTGTGAGTGAGTGTGTGTGTGTGTGCGTGTGTGTGTGTGTGTGTGTGCACATGTGTGTGTGTGTGTGAGTGAGTGTGTGTCTGTGTGTGTGTGTGTGAGTGAGTGTGTGTGTGTGTGTGTGTGTGTGCATGTGTGTGTGAGTGAGTGTGTGTCTGTGTGTGTGTGTGCATGGTGCGTGTGTGTGTGTGACTGCGGTGACTGCGTTTGTGTGTGTGTGTGTGTGTGTGTGTGTGCGCGCGCGCATGTGTGTGTGTGTGTGCGCATGTGTGTGTGTGTGAGTGAGTGAGTGTGTGCCTGTGTGTGTGTGTGTGTGTGTGCATGGTGCATGTGTGTGTGACTGCGTTTGTGTGTGTGTGTGTGTGTGTGTGTGAGTGAGTGTGTGTCTGTGTGTGTGTGCATGTGTGTGTGTGTGTGCATGTGTGTGTGTGTGTGACTGCGTTTGTGTGTGTGTGTGTGTGTCTGTGTGAGTGTGTGTCTGTGTGTGTTTGTGTGAGTGTGTGTGTGAGTGTGTGTGTGTGTGCGCACATAAGGGAGCGTTTTGTAAAAAAAAAAAAAAAAAAAAAAAAAAAAAGAAAGGAAAGAAAAGAAGGTGTGTATTGGCGTGGAGATTAGAAAACGCTGCAGATCCCCCTGAAGACACACACACACACACACGCACACACGTACATACACACACCTCCAGGGTCTTCACAAGATGATGAGAATCCAATTCAATTTATGGTGAAGTGGGAAATGTGCCAGACCCCCCGAGGGCCCAGTACATCTAACTCATCTCTCTGTGATGAGGAGAGGGACTGTGTGTGTGTGTGTGTGTGTGTGTGTGTGTGTGTGTGTATTTGTTTTATTTCTTATTACAGACTTGATTCGACCCTAAAGGCGTGTGCTATAATGCATCGTAACATTAGCTTGTATGTAACTACAGCTGCTTCTGATCGTTCACACAGCCGTGTGGTCAGCGTTATAGAATTGGTATAGAATTGAAATTTGGAACAAGTTTCATTTGGCTTCAGTACTAAATGCATGCATGCATGAATACGAGGTGAACAGGAAGTACTCACATGCTGTGCAGCACACACCAGCCGCAGTGAGGATCTCCGGAGCCCAGACACTCTTTGCAGGATGAATACTGCTCACAAGCCTCTACTGGAACACGAGTGAGCTGGAAAAGAGAAAGAGAAAGAAAAGAAAGAGAGGGAAATATGGAGAGAATCAGTCAAAGGACCACAGCAAAGATCGAAATACGGTAAAATGAATAGGTCAGACGAGTTCTGTGTGTATCGTTGGCTGTATATCTAAAGCAACATTTCACAACAGAGTGTTTCCTCCAAACAAATACGGTTCCAGCTGAAACTCCAACAGAACATAGAAAAAGCTTCTCTTCAATGAAGAACACAACGAGAGAACGTTTCCTTTTCAGAGATTCCTGTTTCCTTTTCCAAACAAAACTGTATTTCGAAACCTAAAAACTTGCCAATCCAAAGAACCCTAAAAGAACCCTGTTAAACTAACATAACTAAACATCTAACATACAACATCTGGAATATTCCTTCTGATGGATCTCTGGGAAAAAAATACTTTATATTTTTTTTTGGAGAGCCCAACAAAATAACATTTGTCAAGCCCAAGAGCCGCTCAAGAACCCTTTTCAATAATGCCCCTTTTCCACCGGGGCAGTTTGAGTGCTGGTTCGGAGCCTAATTTAGAACCAGTTCTTTCTTTTTCGACAGCCAAAGCACCGGCTCTGAACCAGGAAAAGTGGTTCTTAAGTAGCACCAAAACGTTGCTGGTCTAGACTTAAGAACCGCTTGTGTCAGGGGCTGTGGGCGGGGCTACTGTTAGTGCATTTGATAATATACCAATATTTAATACACTTTTACTTTACTGCAATATGATCACTTATCAGCACACATGACAGTAGGTAGCTACATGCTAAGGCTAACTTTTTTTCTGTGTTAATGATAAAATAACGTTATGTACTTTCTGAGCCATGAGCATTAACAGTAAAGCAACATCTGTCATTGTTGATGTGTTTGTGTTTGTCGCTGCTGCACTAACGTTGCTGTGTAACGTGACACGTATACAGTGACGTCAGACTCGGCTCTGTGATGCTCTCTAACCGATGGAAAGGCAAACCGGTTCTTAGAAGGTTCGCTAGTGGAACCAACTTTGAACCAGTACCAGTGCTAGCGCTGAACCAGCACCTGGTACTTTTTGGTGGAAAAGGGGCATAAGAGAGGACATCGTTGTTCAAGATTTACCTTAAATGGTTCTTCAGTTTGACCATCAGCATTAATCCATGAAAAGGTTCTCTGTAGAACCCCAAAACAGAGCATTTCCATTTCAGACAAGTTTCCAAATGAAATAACTTTTAGTTGCCAAACTTAGACATCCCTAAAAGAACCATTTTCTCTTACATGGTTCTTTAGAACCCTAAAAGTTTACTTGTCAGAGAGAATCTCAAATATACTCCCCATGGAAAGCACAATATATTTACCAAGACCCAAAAGGTTTGGAGTAGGACTTCTTCAGGAAACAAGGAAGCTTTAACCGTCCAAAGATCCCTCAAGAATCTATGTTGTTTTTTTTAAAACCTTAAAAAGTATTTTCACTTGTCTGGAGATTCAATGGACTGTTTTCTCCTCTGAAAAGCTTCCAAGTAGAAAGCAAAGAACTATTAACCATCTGAAGAACCAGTGAGGAACCAAGAGTGGATAAACATTTAAAAGAGTATTGTAGAAGACTGGTTTGGCATTAATTCATTCATTCATTTTTTACCGCTTATCCGAACTACCTCGGGTCACGGGGAGCCTGTGCCTATCTCAGGCGTCATCGGGCATCAAGGCAGGATACACCCTGGACGGAGTGCCAACCCATCGCAGGGCACACACACACACTCTCATTCACTCACGCAATCACACACTAGGGACAATTTTTTCCAGAGATGCCAATCAACCTACCATGCATGTCTTTGGACCGGGGGAGGAAACCGGAGTACCCGGAGGAAACCCCGGAGGCACGGGGAGAACATGCAAACTCCACAAACACAAGGTGGAGGCGGGAATCGAACCCCCAACCCTGGAGGTGTGAGGTGAACGTGCTAACCACTAAGCCACCCTGCCCGCCTGGTTTGGCATTAACATCGGAAAAAAAAAAGATTAACTCAGTATTCAGTATTGTTAAATTCTTTAAGGAATATGTATAAGTAAAAGTAAAAGGGGACTTGACCAAAAAAAAAAAAAGGATGAGAAAGAGTGAACACATGACAAGGAAGTGGAGATGTGAGCCTACAGGTTGAGATAACAGGCGGCTAAATTTCTGATATATAATTATTCTAGCCAGATCATGTCAGAGTGACAAGCACCGTTTTTTTTCACACCAGTCAAAAAAGAAATGTCTCTGGTGATGATGTGAAATGATGAGAACGTGGATGTGTAATGTACATTTGCATGCTTCACACATCATGCCTGTTAAACTGCAGAACGTGCCAGGATTTAGTCGAGTTCCTCTATATCAGGATCAAGAGAGAGGTGTGTGAGAAAGACTGGAATATAGATGTAATAACCCAGGAGGGACAGGACCCTGTGCCATCGCTGTCTCCGGGGCAAAGGTTTAGAGCCCACGGCTTTTGTCTGTTTTTTGATTAATAACCCGTCAGCGGTCAATGACTGTTGTCAATCATCTGTCAGCCTGAGAGCAAGAGACGCAGCGTGAGAGATTTCTGACTGCTACTTAGAACCGAAGCCGTGAGACAAACACTTCCCCACAGTGCACCGTAATCTCAAGTGGTTTGCATAGATTTGCATGTGTCAATTCAGGAACAGCGACGCTCTAAACGCTTCCTGTCAGCTTTCAGTAATCACTAATGCTGGGAACGAATGTCCTACTGTTAGAAACGTTGCCCTTGACCCACCTTCCTTATACACATTCACAGAACTGAATGACTTTGTTTATGACAAATCACTAACCATTCATCATCATCATCATCATCGTCGTCGTCGGTTTGCGTTCATCTACTAAGCTTGGGCGCTTGCTCATGATCGAAAATATTGTGACAAAATTGTAAGAAATTAGTAACCTCCTCAAATAGAATTTGGAAATATTAAACAAGCTCAGCTGGAGATATTGTGACTGCTGGTCAGAGATAAAGAAGGTGACTAGCATTGTGCAACAGTTGCTCTCGGTTACATATTAAAAATTCACAGTAACTGCTTGCAATACCCCTGAATATTACTGATTATTATATCATACCTCTCTATTAATCCAACAAGACATTAAACATACTCTTGACTGATAGACACAAAGGATATAAAGGTGATCATTAGGTGAATGAATCCCTGGTTAACCACAGATTGATTCGATTCATGATTCGTAGGCTTACAGTTCAGCTTAAAAAGGAAATTTGGTAAATTAAGACAGATTCAATTCAATTTCAATGAGCCACTATATAGCTATTTGATATAGTAAACAATATACTGAACATTGATTCAATTCATTGATTCACTCAACAGCTATTTGATTCAGTTATTCCACTAAACAATGGTTTAATTCAATATACTAAACAGTAATTCAATTAAATAATTTGCTCAACAGCTATTTGATTCAGTGATTCACTAAACAGTGATGCAATACATTATACAGCAATACAATCAATTTATCCTCTCAACAGCTATTTGATTCAGTGATTCACCAAATAGCAAGTCAATTCAATACACCACACAGATATTCAAATCAGTGTTCAATTCGACACCCATGTGATTCACTGATTCACTAAACAGCTGTTCACTTGAAGTCAACAAACAGAGATTAAATTCAATAATCATAATTCCAAATAGCTATTTTATTCAGTGAATCGCTAAACAGCTGTTCAGAGATTCAATTCAATAATTTGATTCAGTGATTCACTAAACAGCAATTCAATTCAGTACATCAATCTTCTTACATATAAAAAAATATATATAATGATTCTTTTGCTTTGTCACATCCCTTCAGTCACTTTACACAGGTCACAAGAGAAACTCTGGTTTTTATCCATTTATGGTTATATATCGTCGCTGTCGGGCGGAAACCTCGTATGTCCAAATTTGGTCAATTTCATATTTTTTCACATATCGATGCTATTGGTCAGTCCCCACGTGGGTCTGTTATTTTTACAAGTTATTAACCTAAATAATCTAAAGTCTTGAAAATAGCTTGAGCGCAAATCTCATAACTCCATTGAACACTTCAACTGTCCACCTCTTCCTCACTCCGCGGGAGAGCTTCACGGCATATTTCTCCTCAAGAAGAGTCGCAACGAATCAACACGTCTTCTGAGGTAAATGTCTTCAAAACACTGGGCTCAAAGAAAAAAAAATCTTGACCCCCGCTAGTTCTGGTGCTCGTCTGAGGACAGGAATTTAGCGCAAGACAATCCACTGCAACGCGGACTAAACCCTGTGTACTGCAGATAAGGTACGGCGTTTTTTTAATTTCCTGAAAAATAACGGTTTTGGAGATACGAGGATTCCGCCTGACAGCGACGATTTAATGTTTTGATCCTTGCATCACTACAGTTACAGCAGCTTAGCATCACCAGCATGTCAGCTTGTTCCTAAGAAGTCCTCTGTCCTGAAGCCTTTAAACTTACTGACTGTTACAGAGCTCTTATGTTTTTATTCCTGTATGTGGTGCATCCAGCATCCAGGTCTCAGTGAATCTGTCTTGTCGAGATTTGTAGCTGCAGAGCTGCCGTTATAGAAAATGACCAATCGGATTTTGCGAATCGACACCATACAATTTTAAATCCTATCATCTGATATTTTCTCCTTCTGGATTAATCCAGAGTGCCCTTTAATATAGACTGCATTTATGGAACATTGCTCTGCATCGAGGCATTGAATGTGATTAAAAAATAAAAGGCCAAACTTAGTAAAAGATTCTCACCCAGGTTTGATCCTGAAGACTGGTTCAATCTCCAGGAAGCAACCCATTTCTCCATTTCCCCATTTCACCCTGCCGTCTGATGAATATCATCTACGAAGCCAATCTCACTGCACTCCATTTCACAGCTCTAAAGCTGCGCTTTCGGGACAAACACACTTCTCCAGCAGCCAATCACTGGCAGGTAAGGCAGTGATGCAGAACAGGAAGCAGATAGAAAAACCACAACTTTCTGCTATAATGAACAATAAGGCTTTGGAAATGTGGAGAAATTCTAGTTTTTCAGTATGAGCTTTTTTAATATTCATGAAACGAGCTTAATCTGAGCGAAGAGGTTTAGTGTGTGTGTGTGTGTGTGTGTGTGTGTGTGTGTGTGTGTGTGTGTGTGCAAATGTTTCTGCTTTTATGATGTTCAAATATGAGGTTAAAGATACTGAACTGCATATTGAGCAACATATCAAGCATGTAAACGAATACTGTCAGAAGTATTGGCACCCTTCATGAAAGTATACTCAAAATGACCGTTTAAACGAATAAAAAAAAAAACTTCATTAATTATGCACATTTATAGCCTTAAGCAGGAAGGACGTGGCTCAGTGCTGGGACCGATAATTATAAGCTCAATATTTTATTCAGAAAAAAGAAAAATTGCTAATACAGAAAACCAAATCTTAATATTCCAGAGTTTTTTTTTTTTCTTGTGACTTTGGATTATTTGTTAGGAAGTGAGATTCGATCCAGATCCTTCTGTAACATAAACAAAATAAATTAATTTGCCTTAAAAAATAGATTTTTTTTTTCAGATCTGTGCTCTTTTACTACTTTTTTAAGACTAATATGTTTTTATGTGTAGAATGAGCAATTAGGCACATTTGCATATTCAATATGCTGTTCGTAATGTAGCCTTTAATTCATTTTAATAAATCGACTTTATCCATCTATCTGTTTAAAATAAACAAACCCCTAACTGCAAAGCGTTTCATTCATTTTTAAAGCAATTTAAAAACAAGTTCAGTGAAAGTGTCCAGTTCCTTCTGGCTATAAACAGCAGAGGTGTGAAGTTCTGAGTCAGAAAATAGGCTTTATACTTGTTATAAAAAATGTGAATCAGGTCATCTGGGTGTGTGTGTGTGTGTGTGTGTGTGTGTGTGTGTGTGTGTGTTTGTGTGTGTGTGTGTGTGTGTGTTTGTGTGTTTGTGTAAGAGAGAGAGAGAGAGAGAGAGAGAGAGAGAGAGAGAGAGAGAAAGAGAGAGAAAGAAGAAAGACAGAAGACACAGATAGATAGATAGATAGATAGATAGATAGATAGATAGATAGATAGATAGATAGATAGATAGATACTGTAGATCTATCTATCTATCTATCTATCTATCTATCTATCTATCTATCTATCTATCTTCCCTCCACCCCTGTCTTTCTTTCTTTCTTTCTTTCTTTCTTTCTTTTTTCTTTCTATCTTGCTTGTTTTCTTGCTTTCATTCTATTCTTCCTTTCTATTGTTATTTGATCTGTTCTTAGCTGCTAACTCTAATAACCCCCTTCTTTTTGGTAACAGAATCATGACAGGATGATCCACAGAATCAGTGGAGTACAAACGACTCCCAGCTGAACACTCAGCCTACTGCAAAAGCTGCTTCCTATCAAAGTTGTTCCCAAAGACAACAAAAAAGTAAAAAATAAGCACAGCTGCATGAACACACACACACACACACACACACACACACATCATTCCCTTTCATCTCTCCCTCTTCTCTTTTCTGGAAGAGTTTAGAAGCCTCCAATGAAGCAGAAGACTGATGACAAAGAAGCAGCATGGATGACATATGAACTTAATCCATCAGTGTCCCGCTTGGACGTTTCCACCCTGCAAGAGATCTGTCTCTCTCTCTCTCTCTCTCTCTCTCTCTCTCACACACACACACACACACACACACACACACACACACTCAGGTACAACGTCTTCTTTATGCCGACATCAAAAGCGTAATCAGAGTCGCATCCATACCAGTGTCCGTCTGCTTGTCAGAGGGAGATGAACTGGTGTAATATGAGCTATTATTTACTCTTCTCTCCATTTATCTCTCTGCCTAGATCACAGCCTGCTCGTATACGTCTCCTCGCTAACAGACATCCAGCTCATACGATCCGGCATGCTAACTCAGGCGCGGCACAAAGACAGGGCACGGTAGCCATGTGGCTAATTTTAAACCTCTAGCTCGCTGTTCCAAGCTTCTTTACACTTTCACATTCGTGGGCTTGTAGTGTGAAGTAACTGATGTCACAACAATATATTTAGTTTTCCCTCGTTATTAGTTTTTGTTACAAAACGGAAGACATAAGACAACACTTGGACTTTAAAATATTGCCTTTAAAAGTGAACTTTTCCTCACATTCTGGTAAAATCACCATAAATACATAACACAGGATATGCTAACTGAAAGCAGCTCATATCAAAACCATAACCACTTCATATTAGCAAAATTAGCCACTCCGTCATCTATGTAGCTGATATTTAGCTAGCTTGAAATAGTACTTTTAGATGTTATCAAGACAAAATTATCAGCAATTTATTTTATAACATTCAACAGTTTCAACTATATTTGTAATCCCTAGCTAATGCAGCTAACTTGCTAGTTACCTGATCGTTAGCTAGTTTGAAATCTTCGTTTAAGTATCTTAATCATCTTAGCGTTTTAATTTTAAACAGCAGCCAAATCTGTTGGAATAACCCACAACAATAAAAATGTTTGTAAAGTATAACTAATGTAGCCACCCTGTTATCTAACTGCTTGTAAACTAGCCTGGATTTTCCCTAGCTAATGTAGCTACTTTGCTAGCTATCAGATAGTTCCAGAAAACTGTAGCAAAATATAACAATTAAAATATTACAACTATTTAGCTAAGTAACATAAGCTATTTCTGGTAGGCAACATTAGCTACCAGAATTAGCTTATGTTACTTAGCTAAATAGTTGTAATATTTTAATTGTTATATCTGATAGCTAGCTAGCTCGGAAGCGTCATTTCAACATCTTAATCTACTTTTTGATCATCAAATTCTTAGAATACTTTTAAACATTTAAAAACATTGTTTATAATCAGGGCTCTCAAGTTTTGAAGACAGGCAAGAGTTGATTGGCATCTCTGGAAAATTGTCTGTAGTGTGTGATTGCGTGAGTGAGTGAGAGTGTGTGTGTGCCCTGTGATGGGTTGGCACTCTGTCCAGGGTGTATCCTGCCTTGATGCCCGATGACGCCTGAGATAGGCACAGGCTCCCCGTGACCCGAGGTAGTTCGGATAAGCGGTAGAAAACGAGTGAGAGTGAGTGAGTGAGAGCTATAACTTGATCCTCTACGGTGCATCACTAACAGCAGCTAATGTCCCTACCTTGCTAGCTAACTAGCTTGTATTTATCAGGATATCGTCTAATTGAAACAGATTATGTAGCCATTCTGTTAACTAGCTGCTAGATTACTAGCTTAAAAAGAAAAAAAGTATTTTATAACACCAGATAAACCTGTCACCATTAATATATTAACATCACTAACTATTGGTAATGTAGCTAGCTAATACCTTTTTATTTATAAACTTTTTTTCCCTCTGTGTCACCATGCCAACCATCTCATCCATTTTTTAATTTACATTTTTTATGGTTATTAACATGCTAGGGCTAATCGCAGCTTCTGACCAGGTTGCTAGTCTGTGGTCTGTAATTTCTTATTTAATGATGTGTTTGCAATTTGAATTCCACTTTGTTTTTATTATTAAACCCTAATGCGGAGGAGCAGGACTATGATAGCAAAGTCAAACATGTATCACTATTGTGCTAACGAACAGCTCAGAGGTTGAAAAGAGGTTTCCATGGAAACATTTTAATTAAATTTCACTAAAGACCTGCATCTCTGAATAAAAACAAAACAAAACAAAACAACAAAAAATATCACAAAAGCTCGTACATGCGGGTCGGCTCTCGACGGTCACCTAAAAGAGATGGCTCAGAGGGTTGACTCATTTGTGAGCTACACATACACACACACACACACACACACACATATACACACACACACACACACACATACACACACACACACACACACACACACACACACACATACACACACATACACACACATATACACACACACACACACACACACACACACACACTCTCACACACAATCTGTGACTTTAGTCAGCTTGGGCCATATTTAGCCAGGTTAGCAGGAAGCACAGTGTTTGCTCAGTCCCTCCAGGCCCCAGATGGAAAATGCAATTATTTGTACGGTGAAGCAGCTTCTCTGCACGTTAAGTGGATTTGTGTTCAGCCTCTGATGCTGTGGACCCAACAACACACACACACACACACACACACACACACACACAGCTAATTCTTTATGATTCAGCCTACAGGCTCCATGCGTCACTACCACCTATAACATCACACACACACACACACACACACACACACACACACACACACACACACACACACAGCAATAACGCATATCTCACTTTCATCATTTCCTCCCGTCTGTGTGTTTCAATCTCGAAATACAATCACATTTTCTCCTTTATGCCGTTTATATAATTGTGACCACATACTGAAAGAATAAAACAGCATGGAACTATAAATGGATAAAAATACACCTGATGTTCTTTAATAATTATAAATATGTACATCAATAAATTATTATTATTATTATTATTATTATTATTATTATTATTATTAAATTGTCATATTATTGTGGAGGCATAAAAAATATGCCTTTTTTATTTGTTTTATTTTATTTTATCTAACTTCATTTTATTTGTCATGTCTCCTGTGCATTGTATTGTTTTTATATGCAAATTTTTTTAAATATATTTTTAAAACATTTTCTCAGTTTTTTCCTCTCTGATCTGTACAGCTTATTATTTTATTTGATTTTATATTATTTTATTTTAAGCAAAAATGTTTATTTGATTTTTATTCTGTTTGACTCTATTTGTATATCATAAAACATAGTCATAAAAAACATTTTACTGCATGTCATACCGTGTACTGATTGTCTACATGACAAAAAAAAAATTAATTAGAATTTAAATTTCTGATGGCGAAAGAAAACAAAACAAATCTACAAATCGTCACAATATCACATTTTATTCCTATTGTTCCTCCAGAGAGCATGTGATCTGTTTGACGCATCGGCGTAAGATAATCTGTCAGCACATTTTTTCCATAAAAAAAAATATAAACCTCAAGGATTTTAAGGATACTGTATTAGAAATAATTTACATTTCTATTATATTACAGCACAGAAGATCTAATATAACTCTGCTTTATGGTAATTTTCCTTCTCAGGAATATTTGATAAGCTAAAACATGTCTACAATCTGATGATTCCTTTATTATTTTTTGTTCCAGAGCTACAAGGATTTATCAGAGAAACAGTATTTTAATCATATTTTTTTTGTATTTTGTTTTGTTTACTATTTAGTTAAAAACACGACCTAATGTTACCTATGTTCTGCTAGCTAGCTGCTAGTTAACTAGCATCAGTCCTCAAAAACAGACACAATGTGATTCCAGTCTCAATTTATATTCCACATATTTTAAGAAACACCAGCCAAACCTATAAAAATATCAATCCATAATGAGTGACATTAGCTAATGCAGCTAATATGCTTGCTAGCTGCTAGTGAACAAGCTTGAACTTGTCCCAAGCTTGATTTCAGCTTCATAGTCTCTGTTATACTTATTAAATATTTGCATTTGAAGTACTTTATTCTTAACAGCAGCCCAATCTAGCAAAACAAACCATAACAAAGCATTCTACTAATCATGGATATTAGCTAAAAGAGCTCCTCTGCTAGCTAGCTACTATAAAACTAGCATGAATCTGAGCTAAATTCCTTAAAAGGCAGATACCATGGTCTCATTTTAAGTAACATCAAACCTATTAAAATATAAAACTACTATATCAATTCAAGCATTCTGCTAATCATTGATATTATCTAACGCAGCTAATACGCTAGCTAAACAAGCTAGAATCTGATGTTTTCTTCTTTAGTTTTTGGCTTTAGGGCTACAAGGATTGTTCACCAAACGTGACTAGCATGTGATCTGTGTATAAAAAGTGTCTATATGTCATTTTTTTTCGCACCACAACTTTTTTTGCGCTTGAGAAAACATTGCTGCATCAGCACTTCATAAAATATGAGCATGTTTACCCTCTCGAACAAGAAGAAGTGCTTCACCGGGCCATAAAACTAATAAGTTACAAATCAAAAGCACGTGCTTTCCTCAGCCATCTGAAATTAAACTCGCTCTTTAATCTTTGCATTTCTATTCTCTCGGTGAATGAATAACTGACTATACAGTAGGCTGCTCAGGGAAAGCCAATAAAACTGCAATCATAAACATAGAGGATTATGGTGCACGATGCAGGGATGATTGCAGCTGAACCCCAGTCCATAACCGAAATTAAAGGTCGTCTTTATCGAAGGTTTCACTGATGAGGTGCCAGATGGCTGGTTCACGATCCGAAGGAGAAACGAGCGACTCTTCCCCGAGGGCCGACATAAAGAAAAGTGTTTGTAATTGCGCTGGTGGGTTACAAGCTCTCGATAATTTACACTTAAACTACACACAAGGCACCGAAAAGGTGATTGAGAAAGATGGAAAAAAGACAGCGAGAAAGATTGAGAGATTTAATTTTGATTCCTAATCACTGTGTAACTCCTGCAATATGACACATGAAACCACAGCAAGGAACAAAATCTATCAACATATAAAGCTACAATAACAATTCAAACTACTGCGCTAATCAATATTATTAGCTAATGTAGCGACTCACCCACAAGCCCTCCTGTTATTTTACCCTGACAGGAAGGACAGCCAAATTGAGTTAGCAATTAAAAATGAAAAACAAAACGTGTCATCGTAATCTAACATAACGTAACATAACGTTACACATCGTAGTGTAGTGTAGCATGCTACGTTATGGTAACATATGGTAAGTATTTTGGAATACTTAAACTTAAAATTTTAATCATAAACAATAAATTCTACATTTTGTATGACTCGGACATTTAATCCATCAAAATCCAGAGTAATTGCAAAAGAAAAACACTACATGCTACCATAACATACTGTAGTGTAGTGTACCATGCTGTCTGGCTGGTAAAACTCTAATAGAGACACAATCAGGACAAACCCACAGACATCCACTAATATAACATGAAATGCAGTGTGTTCAGTGTCCAGGACTGTTGCGTTTTCTCACTCCTGCTGTGTGGGGACTGTGGAAATCAGCAGGGCCTCGACACACACTGCCAGTCCAAGTCTGCACTAGCAATCCGGCTAATGACACATACAACTGCTCGCTCCACTGCTACCTACTGCCACTGTCCTCGTATCGACCCACTGGTCTGTGCTTCCTCTTCTTACACACTCTCTCTCTCTTTCTTTTTCTTTTCACCTCTTTACTCCTCTCTGAACTCATCTATAGAGGCTGGAGCCGCAGGGGGGCATCAATGGAGTGTTCATGTTTTTCTCGGCTCTTTCCCCAAAGAAAGATGCTGGATGTGTGTTTGTGTGTGTTTGTGTGTGTCTGTGTGTGTGTGTGTGTGTGTGTCTGTGCTAAATTAGTTATAAAGAGAGTTAAAATGTGGAAAAGAGAGAGATACCACGGTTTGAGAAATTCCCCTTTAGGCAATCAGGAAATCCACAGGATCATTTCCCACCTAGCACCAATGACTACAGCCGAACACCACGGGTGAAAATACTCATTCTACTTACAGCTGTTTTTTTTTTTTTGGTAGATTTTCCAACAAGAGCAAATTAAAAAAGCTGTACTTTTAAACCTACTGTAGTTTTTTTTTTCATTTTAAAGAACCCATATATTATTATGAATAATAATAATAATAATAATCATAATAATAATACTACTACTACTACTACTACTACTACTACTACTACTACTAATAATAATAATAACATACATTAAGAAAATATAATATAAAAAATAATAATATTATAATGACTAATGACAATAATAATGTTAAAATATTTAAATATTTAATTTAAAAAAGTATATATATATATATATATATATATATATATATATATATATATATATATATTATTTTGCATATTTAAATTTAATCTAAATACATAAAATGAATGTATTGATAGGAGTTAATATGTAGCCTAAAAAGAATTATGTTGTTTATGTGTGTGTGTGTGTGTGTGTGTGTGTGTGTGTGTGTGTGTGTGAGAGAGAGAGAGAGAGAGAGAGAGAGAGAGAGAGAGCAAGAGAGAGAGAGAGAGTTAAGAGCCTGTGAGAGCTCTAACCACAAAATATAGCCTGGAGAATTTTACCATTTCACTGCTTATCATCCCTAATTACTAAATATGCATCACTGATAGCTGAAACACTCAGTCAGAGAGAAACAAAGTGAATGAGAGAGATGTAGAAAGAGTGAGATAGATAGATAAATAGAGAGAGAGAGAGAGAGAGAGAGAGAGAGAGAGAGAGAGAGAGAGAGAGAGACTTAGATGTGTGTATTGTAAAGTTAAGCACGTTAGCGTGCCTAAAGCATGATGCTAAGCCCAGCCTACCTGATGGGAGAGTTAGAGTTTCTACTTTTCTAATGCAGTAATGAAATTAGATGTCTTACATCACAAATAATAAATAAACCTTAAGAAATAAAAACACTCACTGGATATCAGCATCAAAGCTAATCCCTAAATTCAAACAATGGAACTCTCAGTTAGCCTTTGGTGTTAATCAAATAATTTTTATTTTTATTATAATGCATCATAAACACTAGATACTGGGGAAGCGCTATCTACTGTAAATGTTTTCTCATGTGGTATCAATGTCATGTACATACATACTGCATTACGAACCATGTATACTGGTGTTTAGCTTCTTAAGTGTTGCATACTGAAAATACTGGTGGTGTTTGTTATAATGCCTTATAACATTAGTGTCTAAATTACAATGAAACAAAACAAAGTTGTGTTATAATGAGTTATGACTACCATGTTATTCATGATGCGTAATAAAGACAGCTACAGAGCATAACGCATCTTCATAAATGATGAATATAATAGAAAATAATATAAAGTAGAACACTATACGATGCATTGTAACATGATCTAAAAATGTTCATAGTTGTTTATAACCGTGAGCTTCCTAAGAAGCGTTAAGAAAGTTGTATTCTCATCCGAGTAATAAAACATCTTAGGTTTTTAACTAGCTTCTCACTGTCTGTGCACATGGCGGAGGATGCAGCAGTGTGTTCACTAAATAGAATCTGAATTTATTTACGATTTCCCTAAAGAGGACATCCTATGATGTTGGTAGCAAACACAAAGCAGATGACTGAGTTCTCTAACTGGGCTAATAGGCTAATTGCTGTAAGACACAATTATTTATGACACTAATTGCCCCTGCCTCATTTATCCATAACAAACAAAGCTTCTGTCGTTCCTCTAACATCAGGAGGTTTGGGGGGTGACCGTGGCCTAGTTCTGAATAGTTCATTTGATAGATATCGTAATAGATTCAGTATTCTGATCTGTTGACGTTTTCTATCGCTAAGAATTTTATTTTTTTGTGAAAAAAGGTCAGTTCCAAATTGCACACTTATACACTATTCTGTGAATTGTGTATTATAAATAGTTTATTACATATCTGCTGTCTTAACGTATTATGTCACCTTACGTCATTAATTCATATACACGTTATATTATAACAAGTATTATATGTTTGTTATGTATGCCATATTATATAACATGCTCATTTATCATTTATGATGCATTATGATAAATACAAGACTTAAGGTTCTATTAGATACCAAGAAACACTAGCTGTGTGTTTTAATTGGTTATAATGTGTTATAATAGCTGTTATAATGTGTTATGTCACCTGACGTCATATACACGTTATAAGGAGTATTAAATGTTATGTATGATAAATACAAGACTTAAGATATTATTACATACCAAGAAATTATAGGTATGTGTCATAATTCATTTAAACATTTGCTGTTAAAATGTGTTACGTCACCCAATGTCATGAAGCCATATACAGATTATAAGAATTTGCTATAATATAAAATGTATGCTATAATATATAACATGCTCTAAAAGCATTTACAGTGCATTATAATGAATACAATACTTAAGGTTCTTTGTTATCATGTGTTATGTCACCTGACATCAGTAAGATATATACACATTATAAAAAAGCATTGGAAGTCGTTATGTACTGTATGCCTTATTATTATAATGATTTTTGCATTATAATTCATTGCTATAGTGTGGTTATTAAGTCATATACACATTAGGATGAGAAGCATTATAAGTTGTTATGTATGGTATAACATGCTGTAAAAGCATTCACAATTCATAACTCATATGTTGAACTCAAGACTTAATATCATAATAGCTGTTTTAATGTATTATGCCAATAACATCAAGTCATACATGCATTATATTATAAGACACATTATAAAGTGTCATGGATGTTCTATTATACTGTATAGTATGTAAAAGAATGTATAATGCATTATGATGAATACAAGACTTACATACCAACAGACTGAAGTTGTGCATCATTTTTTGTTATGATGTGTTATAATAGCTGTTATTATGTGTTATGCCAACTAACATCAAGTCATACACATATTATATCATAAGTGTCATGGATCGTACATTATGTAACATGACGTAAAAGCATTTATAATGAATTATGATGAACACAAGACTTACATACCAAGAGAATGAGATCATAGTTCTTAGTCATAATGTGTTATAATTACTGTAATAATGTGTTATGCCATCTGACACCATATACACATTATATAATATGAAGCATTATAAGGTGTTATGCATGCTGTATTGTTTACGCTGCAAACGAAGTTTGTAGAAAGCATTACACAATGTTTCCCATCGCATCGTACCCGTTTTTTCTCAGGACATACTGGAAACCAGTTTGTTTCCTCCAACAATACATAGTGTATTCTTGCTTCTATCCGAATCGTAATAAGCCAGCAATAGCGACAGGCATAAGTGTGTCTTTTGTGACTAAGTGCTTTTTATTCTGTTGTGTGAATATCGTGTAGTATGGGTTATAATGGCTTACAGGCTTTAGTGGTGCTGGAGAAATCGCCGCAGTGGCCAATCTACCTCATCCATTATGTGCATTACACACAGACTGCACCATTTGAAGCATTTTTAGTGAGAAAATTGCATGTGTGTATCTGGATGTGTGTACACGCTTTATGTGTGTTTGTGCAAAAAGGGAAAGTTTCTAAAGTCTAATGCACCCACTCCATGCTTTCTCTTCATAATTTACATTATCACACACACACACACACACACACACACATACACAAACTTTCTCTCTCTGCAGCATCCCCTCCTCCGCCATGGTAGTCTAATTACTGCAAATGATCCCACCTCTTGTTAGAAATTTCTGGCAGTGCTTATTTGTGTGTGTGTGTGTGTGTGTGTGTGTGTGTGTGTGTGTTGTATGTGTGTTGTGTGTGTTGTGTAATTCAGTGATTGGTACATTCAGAACGCTCTGCTTGGAGATAATTTTATCCTGCTTCTTTCACACATCTCTCTCGCTTTCTCTCGCTCTCTCTCTCTCTCTCTCCTTAAACGGAGACACTGAAAACAGAGCGCATGTTACAGAGAGGACGTCTCTATACGGCGGAGCAAAAACAAAAAGGACAAATGACTCACCTGGGTCTCTGACATCACATACAGGAAGTGCTGATCAGCCGAGAAGGCCATGTCACGCAGGATCGGCCCGTTTTCCACCACCTGCATTGTTTCATACTGAAAAGCTCCATGGAAAGGTCCATCCACCCGGATCTGATGGAGATAGACAGACAGACAGAAAGAGAGAGAGAGAGAGAGAGGTGTTGTTACTAAATCTGGGAATGAAGAACTTCATGGTGATAGGACAGCTTGTTAGACAGCAATATCGGGTGTTATGTACTAGCATGTGTTAATTCAGCAAAAAAGTCACATTGCCCTCATGCAGCCTGCTGAGATGATGCCGTTCTCACATACTCTTGTATTTTTTCTGACATCCAAGCATCTGGTATAGATGCTGTACCACCTGCCAGGCAAAGGAACAAACAGACACTGACAGCCATACTTATGCTAATGCCTGTTAAAGCTCAGTAGGGGAAGAAAAGATGGTGGTCGTGATGTTGCAGATGGGAGAGAAAAGCGTGTCTAACTATGACTACACCCTGGAACCACCCACAAAATATCTCCAGGGAAGTTCAGGAGGCTCTGAAGCTCTGACCCTGCAATTCCTTTCACACAACATTTTCAATGGAGCAAAACAACAGTTGAGTAACTGTACACAGTCAGTGAGTGACTAACACAAGCTCTATTCTGACTCATCCAAAGACACGGTAACGGATACGGCCCAGCGCGCGGCCTTATTACAAAACGATGCATCCGACCAGACTTTAAACGCCGTTAGACTTTTAGCAGAAACATCAAGTTGATCTAAGTTAAGAAAAAAAACCTGGTGGTTGTTTTGTTTGGGAAAATAATCACTCCAACTCCTAATATATCACAGCCTAGGAGAATACATTCATTCATTCATTCATCTTCTACCGCTTATCCGAACTACCTCGGGTCACGGGGAGCCTGTGCCTATCTCAGGCGTCATCGGGCATCAAGGCAGGATACACCCTGGACGGAGTGCCAACCCATCGCAGGGCACACACACACACTCTCATTCACTCACGCACTCACACACTACGGACAATTTTCCAGAGATGCCAATCAACCTACCATGCATGTCTTTGGACCGGGGGAGGAAACCGGAGTACCCGGAGGAAACCCCCGAGGGAGAACATGCAAACTCCACACACACAAGGTGGAGGCAGGAATCGGACCCCGACCCTGGAGGTGTGAGGCGAACGTGCTAACCACTAAACCACCAAGCAAAAATAAAAAAGAAACCCTAAAACCTTCTGACCTGAAAATGTCTGCAAAATTACAGTTACAGCTTTACATCAGAACAATACAAAGCGCCGACTCCTTCCTTGGATGTTAAACAGGTTTTCTAACAGAAACCTTCTCTCCGTCGACAACTTAGCTCAATAAATAAAACTGCTGATATTAGATTGAACTATTAACAAGAATATACTTTAAATGGAAAACAGCATTAAACAGTCTTCTTTGTGAATCCTTGGGGGGCACAAACTTTTGCATGACCATTGTACATATCTACACGGTAAAAAAAATAATTAAATGAATGAAATAAATAAGTTGAAATCCTCTACAATCACTCGGTGTCTTTATTATGAGTAATGGATAAACATTTTCTGTATTATTTTCCCCATTTGTCAGTTCCGCTTCTTAACTTTTTAACAGAAACAGTTCTTTCTTTGTGTCAATGTCACCAAAGCTCAAAAAGAGGAGACAAAGAAACGAGCCTGATCTCATGTCTCTGCACGACCTAACTGGCAGACGATCATCGCTAACGCAAATAATGTTTCTAACACAAAAAACTTTACTTTGTTGTATATTTTTTTTCTTATGAAATTTTGAACCTCTGTCTTTTTTCTTTTCTTCTGCTTGATGAGACACAGCCTTAGTTTTGGGTTGAGATAAAAGAGACCAGAGGTACGAGATGGGAAAACCAAAAAAATAGAAACTAAAGGAGTAAGAGAAAGACTGTGAGAGAGAGAGAGAGAGAGAGAGAGAGAGAGAGAGAGAGAGAGAAAGAGAGGAAGAGAGAGAAAGAGAGAGCGAGAGAGATAGAGAGAGAGAGAGAGAAAGAGAGACAGAATGAAAGAGAGAGAGAGAGAGAGAGACAGAATGAAAGAGAGAGAGAGAGAGAGAGAGAGAGACAGAGAGAGAGAGAGAGAGAGAGAGAGAGAGAGAGAGAGAAAGAGAGAGACAGAGAGAGAGAGAGAAAGAGAGAGAGAGGAGAGAGAGAGAGAAACAGAGACAGAGAGACAGAATGAAAGAGAGAGAGAGAGAGAGTGAGAGAGACAGAGAGAGAGAGAGAGAAAGAGAGAGACAGAGAGAGAGAGAGAGAGAGAGAGAGAGAGAGAGAGAGAGAGAGAGAGAGAGGAGAGAGAGAGAAACAGAGACAGAGAGACAGAATGAAAGAGAGAGAGAGAGAGTGAGAGAGACAGAGAGAGAGAGAGAGAGAGAGAGAGAGAGAGAGAGAGAAAGAGAGAGACAGAGAGAGAGAGAGAAAGAGAGAGAGAGAGAGAAACAGAGACAGAGAGACAGAATGAAAGAGAGAGAGAGAGAGGAGAGAGAGAGAAACAGAGACAGAATGAGAGAGAGAGAGAGAGAGAGAGAGAGAGAGAGAGAGAGAGAGAGAGAGAGAGAGAGAGCTGTGCTCCTGTATTAACCCTGATTGGTGTCATTTTTTTGGACACCTGTCAGTCAGTTTGTAGGTGAAATAAGGACACAGGACTTTACACAATGTTCACATGCATAGTGGAGACACAGAAAGCAAATTTATCTCTACACATTTATAGTCTCTGTACTGTGAAGTCATCAGTAAGCTTTCTTACTACTTTAGTGGTTGCCATAGTGATTACATTTATGTGCCGTAGTGGGTGGAGCAACCAGCATTTCACAACCAATCCGTTTTGTTGTTGATAAAAAGTGTTCTTCAAAGGTTCTTTAAGGAGTTCGAATCCCAGGTCCACCAAGCTGCCACAGGGAGCAGACAAGAGAACCACAACATCATTATATATAAGAATAAACTGTTCAATTAAACTGCAATTTTAATAAACCAACAAAGCTCTGGTAATAACACAAACACAGAGTTTATTGGTTGTGGAAGTAAAAATCTCTAATGGCTGGAAACAAATAAAATGGAAGATGTTCGCTATAAAGTTCGGTCCGAATGTTAAAAAAGTGTTTTACATTAAACGTTCTTAGATACCAAACCATCTCTATCGAGTAAAACGCTATGCAGAAGATTCAACAATTCCCTCAGAGAGACAACCGAAGAACCGTTAAACGTCCTCAATCTTCTCCACCGTGATTATTATGGTCTGTATTAACATCACAGCTAATTAACCCAATCATTCATTCGCTTTCTTTTCGTATTTATTTTCATTTTTAACCAAAACAGGACAGGTTTTTATTTTTTTCCTTCTACATTATGAGCCTGTATTGCTTCATTGCTTCACACTGAACAAGCTTTTCATCAGCTTTGGATATAGCTTTAGTCATTTCTTGCTGTTTGTGGTTTTAGAACAACTTTATAAAGCGCTGCTATTTGTAATCAATAGGGAAAATGTGAAGAAAAAAAACCCACAACATCCTGAAATTATACTTCAGATTTCAGTCCATTTAAGATACCGTCCTGTTTACTCTGAAGATTTTCTACGAATACATCACCTTTAGTATTCTAAATAAAAACAGAAATCCTTCTGAAACACGACAAATTCTTAAAGTCCTGAGTGTTTACTTTCATATCGTCGCTGTCGGGCGGAAACCTCGTATGTCCAAATTTGGTCGATTTCATATTTTTTCACATATCGATGCTATTGGTCAGTGGGTCTGTTATTTTTACAAGTTATTAACCAATCTAAAGTCTTGAAAATAGCTTGAGAGCAAATCTCATAACTCCATTGGACACTTCAACTGTCCACCTCTTCCTCACTCCGCGGGAGAGCTTCACGGCATATTTCTCCTCAAGAAGAGTCGCAACGAATCAACACGTCTTCTGAGGTAAATGTCTTCAAAACACTGGGCTCAAAGAAAAAAAAATCTTGACCCCCGCTAGTTCTGGTGCTCGTCTGAGGACAGGAATTTAGCGCAAGACAATCCACTGCAACGCGGACTAAACCCTGTGTACTGCAGATAAGGTACGGCGTTTTTTTAATTTCCTGAAAAATAACGGTTTTGGAGATACGAGGATTCCGCCCGACAGCGACGAAATGAGCTTCATATTAACACCGCTGCTGCCTGAGACGTGACAAAGACGTGCAGTCAACAACATGGACACGAGAAACACAGAAGCTCATAATGACAGCAGTTATGACATGATGAGGAAAAATCAGAATTCAGCACTTTGGCTAAATAACATTAGCTAGTTTTCAGTAATACTGACCTCACTGCTGAGTCCTAATGAATGTTTTATGTCCTGAGATTAACAGAGACTATAGACCGTATTATTTTATTCCCCTAGAGCTCAATATGGTTCATTATAAAGCAAGATTATCATCTACAAAGAGCACAACAACAACAGCAAATACACGCCAATCACAAGAATCTGCATGAAGAGTTCATTTGTTAAACAACAGCCATTTTGACTCGCCTTGCTTCTTATTTTAAACTTCATTTCATTTCAATATCAATAAAGTGGATTACAGAGTCTAAATCCTGATTGGATTACATCGCTAATCTCCACTATCACATTATAACTGGAATTAAATTCTGGGCAGAAGCGTGATTCTGAGACAATCTTAATTATCTCTGTAGAGATGTCACGCTGTTGGTAAAATGACATGCGTTTGGTGCAAGTCCCATGCGATGGAATGCAATAGCAAAGGAAGATTAGTTAAAAAAAAAAGAAAAAAGAGGAAAACAAATCAACCACGTTTTTTCTTTTTGTTTTGTTTTCTATGCACGTCTCGTGTGAGGTTCTTAAGGAATATGCAAACTTTCACACTTTCTACCCAAAGTTCTTGAATACAATGGCAGAGGAAGATTATTTAAAAAATAAATAAATAAATAAATAAAATAAAATAAAAAATGATAAAAAATATTATATATATATATATAAAAAATTTTAAAATAAAAAAAATGAAAAAACCCATCATGGTGTGTTTAGATTCTTTGCCTAGTTTTTTTTTATTTTTTTTTTTATACACTTTTTCTATGCATGCATGTTTCATGTGAGGAGGTGAGATAAAATAAAAAAAAAATTAAATTAAAAAAATTATTAGTCATGGTGTTTTTTTAAAAAATAACAATAATATTATAAATAAACAGACAAACAAGCTATTCATCAGGGTCCTATTTATTTATTTATTTATTTATTTATTACCCATTCAAACCTAATGTGAGATAATGTGAGGGTGCACAAATCTTTGCACTGGCCCACACCTCCGCTAATTTTCTTGCTAATTAATATTATATATACTGCTAATTAATATTATTATACCGAGTTTCACACCAGATCACGAGCATGCTAGCTCACTCGTCCTTGAGCGTAGTTAGCGACGGCTCCTTTATTACAGGAGGAATGGAATTAAGTAAGCTGCAGTAATAAGCGGTCAAGGCTACGGGATGAGCAGGTGCACTGATATGTTATGACAAGCCTGTCCGTAGAACTCGTACACACTCGGCGCACGTACTTACTCACCGACTTACTGTTTTATCTTCAAGCTTTCCTAATAACATTTTGAGCAAAAAAAAAAAGAATCGGCACACCGTGCACATCAGAAGGAAGTAAGAGGTCAGAAACTAAGACGTGAACATTTTTACTCGCAGCTCGGAATCATATGTACGGATAAAATGGTACTCTTTGCTAAGTCAGGCATGATACATGATACTTATGACTCAAAGACAGGAGTATCGCTTAGGTTAGAGCAGCTATAAATGTTCACTGGTGGTTTACTCAGCAGCTCTCTTTTCTCTCCCGTGAGGATAATAAGACTTTATTGTCTTATTTACAGTTAGCTGTTACTATAGAAATGATTCTACTACAGCACTGACAGAGCTGCTGCTAAAGCAAACAAATCAACCACCTTTTGACCAATCAGATTGAACGACGCTTGTATAAAGATGAATATCTAATACTAGCAAGCACGCGGTCAATTGATAAAGTTCCCTTAATTAACAAAGCCTAAAATCATATCTGATGGTGTTTAAACTACAATTAATAGGAGAGGATTTCAGTCCCAGTGTTTATCAGCTTAACCCAGTCCACTGGTGCTGTAGAGCAGCGTGTGTGAGCTGAGCTGGCGCCTGACTAAGCTGACAGCAGGCAGAAATGGAAGTGGCGAGGGAAGCCATTCCGGTGCGATAACCACCAAGGCTTCACAGTTTCCTCGTGCTGGGAAGACACTGCTTAGCCGCCATGGAAACTGCCACTTCCTCTGGCTCAGAACAGCCTCCATCTGATCCCTGGTCTTATGGTGAGCGGATCAAAATAGGTCAGGAGCAAACAAACGTTTTAGCTCAGGATGGAGAAGGCGGTGCGTTCAGAGTGGTATCTTAAGAGCGTGGGAAGAAGTGGGTATAAGGTGGAATTATTTTTTTTTGAATTTTAACCAATCACAGGCTCATAACTTGTACTCAGAAAAAGTAGGAGGCTTTTATTTTGTCACATCTATATGACAGCACAGTGAAATTATTTCTTCGCATATCCTAAATTTGGAGGTTGGAGTCAGAGCACAGAGTCAGCCATGATACATTTAAATATATCTAATATTAATCTTGAATTTTGTATTCTATTAATCTTTAGATTATTCTTTATAATAACCTTTTTGTTCTATGTTCTGTAAAGCTGCTTTGAGACAATGTCAATTGTAAAAAGTGCTATACAAGTAAACTTGAATCGAATACAGCGCCCCTGGAGCAGAGAGGTTAAAGGGCCTTGTTTAAGGGCCCAACAGTGGCAGCTTAGCAGTGCTGGGGCTTGAACCCTGATCCTCTGTCCAACACCCCAGAGCCTTAACCACTTGAGCCACCAAATGGGAAAGAGAATAAATTAAATGTGGAATTATAAAGCTGTAAAAAAAAGAAAGCAATTTCTGTAGAACACAATGAGCAAAACTCCAGATCTGTTTATTACATTATACAGAATTTTGACTCAAACCTGTCCGATATTTTTCAGTTTCATTCTCAATAGAAAGCGAATCTGATCTGTTTTATGACGTGACCCCTGTTTAAAGCCAGAGGTTACAGACCTTTTGCTGTTGCCAATTAAATTTCCCAACAGCACTTAGACAAGACCTCGGACCACAAACTAAGTCGCTTCAAAAGAAAATCATGGCATTGTAATCCCCACTCGAAAGAAATCCATGATGCTGCATTTCCTGGAACTTTCCACTGGCGACAGGCAGCCTTTCAAGTGTGCGCTTTCTTATTCACCAGCCTGGTGTGCTCATTGATTTTGGATTATCTGTGTAAGCACCAATCTCAGGAGAACACCTCATTTTTCCATAGTCAGGCACAAGAAAGCCTTAACTAAATCCTGCAGTCAGCTAAAACACAGCAGTCAGAATAACAGAGGAGAAGAAAGAGGAGAGAGACAGAGAGAGAGAGAGAGAGAGAGAGAGAGAGAGAGAGAGAGAGCGAGCAAATGAAACAGAGAGAGAGAGAGAGGAGAGAGCGAGAGAAAGGAAGAAAGAGGAGAGAGACAGAGAGAGAGAGAGAGAGAGAGAGAGAGCGAGCAAATGAAACAGAGAGAGAGAGAGAGAGGAGAGAGCGAGAGAAAGGAAGAAAGAGGAGAGAGACAGAGAGAGAGAGAGAGAGAGAGAGAGAGAGAGAGAGAGAGGTGTTTACAAGTTGTAGAATATAGGACCCAGGAATCTCATCACGTTTGAATCAGGCAACAAAAACAAAATGACTAACCTAAATGTTAACTTTGTGATGATTCAACTTTACAAAACAATATGTATAATTATTTTTTTCCCCCTTTAAATAACTATATATTCAAATTTTAATCGTCTTTAACTTTTTTGTTTCATATATTGTATATATATATATATATATATATATATATATATATATATATATATATATATATATATATATATAGCAAACAAACAAAAATATACATTTTTATTATAAAAATTATATAAATAATATATTAAAAAACTATATATAATATAAAATCTTTATATAAAGTTGTAGAATAAATGACACCATTTTTAATTATACTCAAGTATAGTAATATATTCTAGTATATACTAAAGTATACAAAATTATTTTATATCTCATGATTAAAAAAATTCAAATGACATTTAAATGATGATGATGATCATGATTATTATTATTATTATTATTATTATTATTATTATTATTATTATTATTATTACTACAACTACATTTATTCATTTACTTTCAACTTTTAACCTTTAAATGATTTTTAATTTATTGATTTTTTTAAACGTGTCTTATTTTTAAACGTTTTCTATGTTTGCTCTATCATCACTAAAACAATATTAAAAACAGTTATCTAACACTTAAATTTAAGTGCAGCTTAAGATCGTGTAGAAAAAGCACTTGTTTGTTGTCATGTGGAGAAGAATCTTGAAATTGATACCTGGAGTTGTTAAAGGAAGCGATAATGTGATGCATGATGGGAGTTTGGGTTATGATACGGGCAGCAGAGTTCTGAATAAGTTGAAGTTTGTGCAGAAGCTTTTGTGGAACATTTTGTGTAAGAACTGCAGCAGTTCGTGCGGTGATGTATGGGCAGAGACAAGCAATGCTACGGAGATGAAGGTAACGACAGAATACTAACAAAGACGTTAATGCTGTGTCTTTTGTTTAGCGACACGTCGCTAGTAACACACCGGGAAATAGATTTAGCTGGAGAAAAAGTATTGCTAATTCATTTCCTGTCACAAGGCAGGCTCTTTTGTTTCACTTTATTTGGCAGAACTTCCTAAAGCTCTCATTCCTCATTCCCAGGTATCGACTCACTAAAACACGCTATTACTTCAAGCTGAAGAACTTAAAGGAGTTTTTTTTTTTCTGTTTTCTAGAAACTTCCCACAAGGATAAAACTTCCTGCATGTGCATTTTTTTTTTCAGCGAACGCACGTTTGATTTGTGCTGTGTATCTGGAAATAGACGAGAGGTCCAGCTGAAGTAAGCTGACAGCACTGCAGATGCAATAAATAGACAGGCAGCACACACGGTTCCTTACGCACTTCTTTTCTCCGTACAACAGCTCCCTGTGGAGAAGGAACACATGCTTACATGCAAAGGTTGGTTCACAAGATCGACGAGAGAGAGAGAGAGAGAGAGAGAATATCTCCACGTCTGCAGCAACGTAGACGATTTTACATTTTATAATTATTTCATTGTGCAGGTCAGCAGCTAAGGATGTTTTTTTTTCTTCAGGAAAATGCCAACATCATGATTACTAAGTGCCAGGCAGCATTATGCAGATGAGATTGTCAGGTTTTTCATCAATTGCAGTTATATTAGCATTTTGCTCTTTTGACTGAGGTTCAGATTAGCAAATTTGGAGCTACTGTTACACAGTTTTAAAGCTGTTTACTCCGTAGTCAGTTAGTCACGTTAGTGTTTAGTTTAGTGATATTTAAAAGCTTGGTGTTTTAGATTCGCAGCCAGCTAGTTGGCTAAAAAGGTGTTTAGCATGTTTCTCTTTAGACCCGGTTCTATCAAGTACTGTTGTTTTTTACAAGTATAGTTGTAAATCTCTGCTTTTTATTTTCAGTTTGTTCTTTAGCTAGCATGCTTACTGCAGCTAGTTTTTAGATTACATCAATTAAATAAGTTATCAATTAAATAAAGCCCCATCTCATCATTTTTTCATTGCTATTTTAAGATAAATGTTTTAGCTAGCATGATGTGTTTTGCATGTTTTCCACTCATTCATTCATTCATTCATTCATTCATCTTCTACCGCTTATCCGAACTACCTCGGGTCACGGGGAGCCTGTGCCTATCTCAGGCGTCATTGGGCATCAAGGCAGGATACACCTTGGACGGAGTGCCAACCCATCGTAGGGCACACACACACACACTCATTCACTCACGCAATCACACACTACGGACATTTTTCCAGAGATGCCAATCAACCTACCATGCATGTCTTTGGACCGGGGGAGGAAACCGGAGTACCCGGAGGAAACCCCCGAGGCACAGGGAGAACATGCAAACTCCACACACACAAGGCGGAGGCGGGAATCAAACCCCCAACCCTGGAGGTGTGAGGCGAACGTGCTAACCACTAAGCCACCGTGACCCCTGTTTTCCACTCAGACTTGGTTAAATAATTCTAAACAATTTCGCATTTTTATTTCGAGTTTTTTATTTAGCTAGCATTCTTAGACAGCTATTTGGCTGAGTGTATGATTTTATAGCTTTATGCATAAATTTAGTTAGCATAAAGTTAGCATTAATCAGATGGGGTCATGCTAACTAGCCCTTTCAGTTGGCTAACAGTGTTTTTAGCCCCTCAGAATCGTCAATATCAGGCGAGACTGAAGTGGCTGCTTTCTTTCATTGCATGTAATTGGAAATAATCTGCTTTTTTCAGCTTGTTGCTAAGCTTTCTTACAGGCTAGCTAACTTGCTAAGAGTGTATAAAAGACTCCTTTTGTTTTTTTACCTCAGACCTCTAAATTCCCAGTGTACTTTTATTTTGTGTATTTTGCACCACTGTGTGTCTTACTAGTCATTATTCTTTACAAATCTACTTGTGTACTGTAGATTAGCGAATTTGTAGCTACTGTTACACGGTTTTAAAGCTTTTTACTATGTTCCCGGTTAGTTAGTTTAGTATTTATATTACTTCAGTTCTACCAGATTAACTAACTAAAGCACTGACTTGACATTTTTCATTATTTTAAAGCTTTTTATTTTAGCGTTTACTAATGATGTCTGTCTGTTAACAGCTCTAGCAACAGCTATAAATATATTTATTTATCCATGAAGCTTTATTTCATTTTAAACCACAAGTATTTCTTTCTTTCTTTCCTCCCTCCCTCTTTTACTTTCTATCTATCTATCTATCTATCTATCTATCTATCTATCTATCTATCTATCTATCTATCTCTCCTCCTTCCCTTTCTTTCTTTCTTTCTTTCTTTCTTTCTTTCTTTCTTTCTTTCTTTCCTCTCTCTTTTACTTTCTATCTATCTATCTATCTATCTATCTATCTATCTATCTATCTATCTATCTATCTATCTATCTATCTCTCCTCCTTCCCTCTCTTTCTTTCTTTCTTTCTTTCTTTCTTTCTTTCTTTCTTTCTTTCTTTCCTCTCTCTTTTACTTTCTATCTATCTATCTATCTATCTATCTATCTATCTATCTATCTATCTATCTATCTATCTATCTATCTATCTATCTCTCCTCCTTCCCTCTCTTTCTTTCTTTCTTTCTTTCTTTCTTTCTTTCTTTCCTCTCTCTTTTACTATCTATCTATCTATCTATCTATCTATCTATCTATCTATCTATCTATCTATCTATCTATCTCTCCTCCTTCCCTCTCTTTCTTTCTTTCTTTCTTTCTTTCTTTCTTTCTTTCTGTATCCATCCATCCATCCATCCATCCATCTTTCTTCCTTTACAATAAAGCAATTAAAGGCTGGAAAGTATCTCGGTGTCAGTCAATAGCAGGATAAACGCTGCGTTTTCGTTTCACTGTGCGAGCATCAATATGGAGCTGGAGGCGACTGCTTTTTCCACCAGCCCCAAAAGAGCCGACGTTAATCTACGGCATTAGGGATGATCCCATCCTAAAAGCTGCTGTATATGCCACAGCTTACTGTAAAGCATAAAGCATTAGACATTAAGCATCAGAAATTAACGTCGACGTACAATATATAGGATTTTTCCGTCATTATTCCAGGATGTAGCTGCAACCTATTGAGTTTGTTCTCGCTGCTGGAAGCGGATCGATCTTTTCAGTGCTGGAACATAAAAATCAGACCAAGTAAAAAGTGAACCAATATGTGCAGTGAGAAGTAAAAAGAAATTTGCATAGGCAACACTGCGTGCGAATACCATGTGCTATTTGGGCTGCTAATGAGCAAAAAAAAAAAAAAAAAAAAGGAAAACGAGCCCGTTCTCTGGCGAGCACGTAGCACCCACTAAGCAGCCATGTTGACGAGAGCGGGAGGCTTTGTTTTGGTTGCTGGGTTGGAGATCGGAGTTTTTGAAACACTCTGATCCTGACTGTGCATACATGCATGCGTGGATGTGTGTATAAAGCAGAGTAGCGTGCTCACACACGGAAACCCCATGGTGGAGTAACCTAATCAGATTTTCTGATCCATTCTTTCCTCTGGTTTCATCTCCACAATTAGTCCAACTGGAGCTCAGCTGGATTTTAATTAAGCAAGCTCTGACAGCGAAGATGAAACCCAAGGTTCGGTCATGCTGACTTTTGAGAACAGGAATTTTTCTTTTCTAAACTATTACTACAATTTAAAAAAAAAGGGATAAACTAATCCAACTTAAAGGAATACTTTCTTTTTTTCTTTTTTTCTAGTCTAGTTCTTCCTTGTTATAAGAAAAGAACAAACCCTGTTTAATCAAACCTTCATTCTAGTGGAGGTCTGTGAATAGACGTTGTTGTCAATGGGGTGTTAACGTTAAGCATCTATTTTCATAAAGTATTTTTCAGTACTTTTCTCCATTCTGTGATAGGACTACTTTTTTCATGCGGATGTCATGAATTAAGCCGAATTGATGTGTTGTTGTCGAGGCATGAGCAGGTTTTACACGTCATGGAAATGTGAATGCTTCGATGGAGGACGGAACGATGATGTCAGGAAGCGGATGATGCAGGAGACGAGACTACTGTAGTTATGTGCAAGTCACTCAAAGGCACATTGGCAGGCTCACATCTCTTAGCCTGTAAACCCTCAGAGACCTAGACAGTTTTAAAAAACAACCCAATAACTCACATGAAAAGAGAGAGAGATAGAGGGAGCGCACTCTAGCATGTCCTTCATATCGCAGTCCTACAGAGACCACAGGATAAACAGGATGAAGATGTTTTCCAAAGTTAACAAATGTCTCAAACAAAGATGTTTCAGCTGATTTAAAACATTCAGTTCAATCTAGGAATAATAAAATTTCAATTTCCTGGAAAACGTAGATAGTGACAGAGCACACGGCATACAGTGTAGTGTAGAATACGAACTATGACGAATGACTCGTTAAACATCTCTTTAGGTTTTACTTTCTTTACAAGCATCTCTTTATTTTAACTCCTTCCTTAAACTAGGGGATGCACTTATTTCCAGGGATTTCAGAACAGCGTAACAGATATTGCGTCATCGGGTAGGCGTGGCCTATTTGATAATCTAACCCTATCCCTAACCCTAACCCTAAACATAACCATAGTTTTTGGTTGTTTATTTGTTTTCTAAAATAAATCTACCTGTATGACTATTTTGTCCTTCGTTGAATGCTCTTTTTTCCAAGACCTCCGGAAACACGCCCACTTTACGTCGTGGTAACAAAACCCCTGGAATTTACTGAATGCATTTAAGCTAGAGGCTACATGGGCTGTGTCCCAAAACACACATTAACAGTTTGTTACATCATACGGCTTTAAGAACAGTACGGTTTAACTAGAAGGAGTCTTGGGCATTATGAAGCCCTTCTTTGATCGTGATTCTCTGAGAGAACGAGTGATCTGAAGACTCCTAGCTCTCCCAGTCCACTTGTGAATGACTTCGAAATCATTCGAGTCAATTCGAAACTAATGTGGAAGAGCATAAGCATGGAGTCTGTACAGAGTCCTTCACTGATCCGTCACTCCGTCCGTCGTCTACTTCTTCCTCTCGATTTTCAGCTCCCACCCCGTCCTCTTGCCACCTCCTTCATCTCAATCTGTAGCTCGGCTTGCTTTCTTCCATCACGATCCCCTGTACTAGCCTTTCTGCCACTATTTCAATCTCTCACGCTAGGCCTCGTAAGATATCCATCTGCTGCGCCCTCATCACCTGCGGCTTCTATCGCTCTATGACACCCCCCCTCTTTTTAGTCTCTCTAAATTTGCACTGCTGTTAGATTGAAAGCCCTCACTCAATGCATTCTACTTTAGAGGAGACACTATGGCCTCTGGCCGGACTCGGCTCTGGAGGGATTTGTTACTTTTTTTTTTCCTCTGCTGTTATATTCAGAGAAAGCAATCTCGCTCATCACGTTCAGCATGGCCAACGGCACAACAACTGCAATCAGTCAGACTGGGGACTTCCAGGCACTCGCTCTCTTCTTATATCCACTGTATACCGATACGGAAAACAAATGTGTTTTTGTGTCAGTCAGGATGATTCCACACTCACGCACATACACAAATATCTAATTTGCTCCAACACAGCCATCATTATCGTTACAAATGACCTGCTTGTGCAAATGATTTTTATTCACATTTGCCAAAACTTGCATTTGCAGAATCCTTCTTCTGGTCTGGCTGATGCTGTCCTTTCCGTCTGCACATATTCATCAGTCTTTGTTTTTATGCAGCCTATTTTTTTCCTCCTCCTAGTCCTCTTCCTCTCTCTCTTTTTCTGTATTATACTTCCCTTTCTGTCTCTCTTGTTAGTGGCGTTGCAGGTGGATGGGGCAGAAGGGCAATGCTTGATTCTTCAGTGAAGGCAATTTATCAGACGCAAATACCAGCGGAAGTCAGACAAACATTTTATTCAGGCTTTTTCTACCAGTAATGATTGATTATATCTGACCGGTCTGAAGGATACACCTACAGAAAGTCGTGTCAGGGGGTCCACAATTATATTCCTTGCTGTTCACTGTTCACAGCTTTCCTATTAGTGTCACTGTAGTCAGTATTAGTAGTCAGTATACAATTTATTTCATTTAATACCCATAAAAAGTTACCCATTTGTTTACACTTATAGTACAGTACATGAACCCTACCACTGAGAATTAAAGACGTGGGCTGTTGTTTTTGTAATTGCCAATGAAAGTAATGAAATAACTCAATCAATTTCCAGTCACTGATTGCAAAAATTCTAGTTGAAAGAAAACGCTCCATAAGTCTGGAATTCCTACTCGGAAAAATTCGGAAAAAAGTCCTCAACCAAACTGCAATACGGTACGTGACATCATCCAGATCTAAAAATATCAGTAATTGCCCAAAACCTGGTTTGTTTGTCTCTGTCCCAAATGGCTACCTAAAAAGTGTTAAACAGAAGACATGATTCGTGCTTTAGTTCATGCCAGACTGTTTCTTATGGTTTTTTTAATCCTAATACACGTTAGAATACAGACTACTGCCCCCTCCTGGTATGGAGAGTTGTTTTTTTATATTGGATAACATACGCCTATTCCAGCTGTTAGCTGTAATAGGATATGTAATACTATAAATATGTAATACTATAAATAAAATAATGACTGCTGTTGAATATAGGCTTGAAAAATAGAGCCAGGAAAGGAGTGCGTGACACTGAGACAGCCAAAGCCAGAGCGCAGGTCCACCTACACCTGTGAAAAATCCAGGGCACAAACTATTGGACATATGGTGGATGGAGAGATGGCAGGCTCTGAAGTGCCAGAAACAGGGGGGTGGAAATAGAAATGAAGAAAGACTTTCATCCCATGGTAGGGTTCGGTTAGGATTTCTGTGTGTGTGTGTGTGTGTATACCTGGGGTTTCTGTGTATGAGCACATTATTCCTTGGCTGGAACAAAAGTGTGCAGTGTTCCAGCCAGTGCACAAAGCGAGGACGTTGAGTGTGAGCATCTCTGTTAGACTGCTCTGTGATAGAGTTGCACAGTGACATTCCTTTCCCAGGCTGCTGTGTGGTTTGGCAGGAGAAGGAGGCCATTGTTTTTTGGCTCGAACGCTGTGCTGTTCTGCTCCTCTGCACTACTAAAGTCGGATTTATGTTTCGGAACGGCTTTCCAAAGTCTTCCTGAGGTCGGAAAAACACTTAAAAGAAGCATTTCTAGGAAACTTCTACCTTTAACTCTGATTCGCCAGGTGTGAGGATTAAAGGGGTGGGGAAACAAGGGAAAGGTGTGGCTTGGGATTTTTTCTGTTTGTACAGTAAGTGTACACTTATGGTGAGTACTCTTAGGAAACTAATCAACAGTGTGTGTCACGTGTCCTGATATGAAATGAAGTACCACCGTAACACACACAACACGCACACAGAACCCTTTTACAGTATGTGCTTATTCCGCACACACTCGCAAGAAATAATCGATACTCATTAACTGTGAAGTCTGATGAAGTCTGTGAGATATGTGCGATGCCTCTGTGTCTCATAGACACCTCTCAGGCAATTTGTCCATTCTTGTGAATCGCCCAAAATAGCAGCTCAGCCACGATTGTTTCTCGCACACAATAAAACACAATTAACTGCACAATTCCAGCACAGGCACAGATATAATTCACACACACACTCCATTCACAAAACCCAAATACGACGGCAGCAGAAGCAGCAGCAGAAAGACAGGGCCAGTGGAGTGAAAAGAGCCAATTTGGAAGTGTGTGTGTGTGTGTGTGTGTGTGTTTCCACAAATCCTTACAAATATTAAAAACTGTGCTACCTTATATCCATAAACAGAAGCATGGCACGGATCACCAACTTCCAACCAATCAGGATAAAGAGGTGTCTCGTTTAAGTCAGTCTTCAGGCTCAAATTAAGTTAAATAAACTGTATGAGTGTGAACGCTGTATCTTTGGAATCTGATCTGTGTGTACAAGGTGTATAAGGATGGTAGAGAGCTTCACAGACTAAAATAATAAAGCTCCGCTGCATTGCATATCTGGTTAGATAGGAAGACATGTAGCACGGGTTAAATTCCTCGGTAGCATAATAAACAGGTCGTCATAACGCATCGTGGGTAATGTAGGACACGACAAAACAAGAAAGTGCACTCGTTTACACAGTTACATGACACACACATATGTATACGCACACAGACGCGAGTCATGTTAATGAGCTTTTGCGAGGCAGTGGGATTTTAGTTCCATGTATTTGTGACCTCTAGTGTGTTTGTCTAATTAATAAGGGACTTTGGAAATCCCTGGAAGAGGAACTTCCTACAGAATCACTGTTTCTAGGACAGAGAGGAGGCGACACAATAGACTCACCTGCATATGCTTGTTCAGTGCATATGTTCAAGAGTCTGCCTGTGTGTGTGTGTTTGTGTGTGTGTTTGTGTGTGAGAGAGAAAGAGAGAGAGAGAGTCAGAACATGTGTAAACAAGCTCATATGCACTTCTGTTATAAGCCCACGGCAATTTCCTTTCCCCCTCCTTTCATCACATTATTAAATACACACATTTCACCTCACGCACACATTTACACCTTACACCTCCTCACTGACTCGCCTTGCTTATAGATAACCCATACACACACACACACACACACACACACACACACACACACACACACACAGTACCTTTAACATGTGTACGTCATCTAACATCAAAGACATTAGCTAACTGATCTTATTCCTTATTGTAGGATTATTAGAAATGATAATAAAAAATGCACAAAAAAAATTCTCCTTAAATAAATATAATTCCATTTGATTTTGGCTTATTGCCTTATAGGATTATTTGTTTCTTTCAATAAATGAATATTAAAACGAAGCAAATAAATATATGAAGTGATTTCAAACCTAAAATTGGTACAAAGGCAATCAAAGAAAGAAATGAACTAAAAAAAATAGTCAATTAATTATTATTATTTTAAATATGAAGGCTTGTATACAATTTGCTTTGTTAAAGTAGATAATAAGTTTACATAAAAAATAAGAATATGTCTTTAGCAAATGTAGAAATTTCGAGTGTGACATTAGTTAATTAAAAGCTTTAAAATATTTGTTTTTTTAATTAAATTCAAAAGGAGAAATTTTTGAATTATCATTTTTTTCTTGTTTATTTTTTGTCAAATAAAGAATTATTCCAACAAACAGTACAACATTATTTTAGGGATGAGCGAGTACAGCATTATCTGTATCTGTTAACTATATGAATTATCTGTATCTGTATCTGTACTCGGAGTGGGTGGGGCCTAACCCGGAAGTAGGCTTGTCTTGAAATGGGCGGGGCTTTAACCAGTAATAATTAATTTGTAATATCTATAACACAAGCTTACTACCTTTATGTTTTCATGAAATATAGCAAAAACGTGTCAGACACTCAGTGTCTGGTTACTGGTTAGAGACAGCTGAAGGTTTAAAAAAAAAAAAAATCTCCGACAGGCAGAGACGCAATGCGAGTCGCATTCTACCAAGCAAGCACCACGTCTGAACGAACCCACGTTTACCAGAACTCTACTGGTTAGTAAGTACGTATTATTAACGTTACAACCCGAAGTAAAAAGCTGAAGAAACCCTAAACGTTAACGGAAAAGACCTGCGAACCCGAGTGACTGAGGGAGAGACAGAGAGCTGTTCTGTGTGTGACTGTGAGTGAGCAGAGCGAGACACAGCAACACAATACATCTGTATGTGTGTAGGGGAGGGGCGCTGTGACTAGCCTATCACTGTAGGGGAGGGGCGCTGTGACTAGTCTATCACTGTAGGGGAGGGGCGCTGTGACTAGCCTATCACTGTAGGGGAGGGGCGCTGTGACTAGCCTATCACTGTAGGGGAGGGGCGCTGTGACTAGCCTATCACTGTAGGGGAGGGGCGCTGTGACTAGACTATCACTGTAGGGGAGGGGCGCTGTGACTAGCCTATCACAGTAGGGGAGGGGCGCTGTGACTAGCCTATCACTGTAGGGGAGGGGCGCTGTGACTAGCCTATCACTGTAGGGGAGGGGCACTGTGACTAGCCTATCACAGTAGGGGAGGGGCGCTGTGACTAGCCTATCACTGTAGGGGAGGGGCGCTGTGACTAGCCTATCACTGTAGGGGAGGGGCACTGTGACTAGCCTATCACAGAACGCTGACACAATCAGCTACCCAATGATGATTTTCATTCAGTCCGAGCACAGATATTGACTCGTATTACTCGTATAATACTCGTACTCGGCAGAAGTGCTTTATGCATACCGGATACTCGTTTCAGCCGAGTATCCGGCTCATCTCTACATTATTTATATAAATATATATAAAAAAATAAAAATACAACCTTAAACTTAGTAAAAATAAGTTCAAAAATAGTAAATACACAAAAATTGTATTTTAATAAAACAATTTAAATATCTAAAAAAAAATATACAGTTTATAGATAATAAATTATTGAATATATTTGCTACATAACAATTTATTATTATTATTATTATTATTATTATTATTATTATTATTATTATTATTATTATATTACTCATCCTAAATTCCATGCTGTTTGCTAGCTCAGATATAATTTTTTGCAGATGAAAGCTTTCTAACAGCGCATAGTCATTATCTTTTATAAACTCCTGCTATAAAACGTGTTGGATGCTGTTACAGCTGTGCAATCGCACAGAAGCTGCTTAGTTCAGAAGCTCGGTTCTCTTTACATCAAAACAAATGATCATGATTTGGCTGCAGCCTGTTGTTTCAATCACACAACGGCACCGGGCCAATATTAGCCCCATATTTTACTCGCAACACCCATGTTCCCCTAAAACAGGGCATCATCTGGATCATTAGCCTCCAGCGCTGGCACCAGTAAGCCTTGTCTGGGGGAAGACGTTGCTCATTTGGGAACATGGAAAAGGAAAAATACACACACACACACACACACACACACACACACACACACACACACACACACAACACACATACAGAACACAACAAAACACAACTGCAAACACACACTATGTTGGCTAGCATCCAGAGATTTGTGTTTGGAAATGGTTTCATTAACTTTTACAGAATTAGCCACATGAGATGTTGGGAGTAATTCGCTAGCGCTAGCTTGATGGTGTTGGAGAAGCTGCTGCACATCTGTCCGCAGGTGTGGAGCTCCTCTCACGGCCGGTTAGCTCTGAACACGGAGTGTGTGAGAGGTGTTGACACCTAGCAGCAGTAACCTGCCACTCTCCATCAGCGCTCGGCCTGAGGGAACTCGCCTTTCACACACACAAACACACACACACACACACACACACACACACACTTCTCTAACTGTCTAACCACACACACAAACACCATGTTGATCATACAACACAATTCACACAGCACATGCTACATCTAAGGTAACTGCTAGTTCATCCCAGAACTAGCGCTAATCAAAAATTCCTCAATGCTAGTAAACAAGCTAACATGACCAAACTCTAAAACAATTAAATTAATGAAATAAACTGTATGATATTTACTTCTAATGCTAGCTAGCAAGCAGCCATGAGCTTTTAGTACAAGCTTTTGGAAAGCATTTGTGAAATCTGTGCAATAGTCAATGCTAATGCTAATCCTGTTAACTAGCATGAGCTAACCTGACAGTCGTATTTAAAAAAGGTTTTCTATTTTGACAGAGATATAGTAGGTGATTGAGTGAGTGTGTTTTTGTATAGACAGAGAGTCACTGACAACTGTGTGTGTGTGTGTGTGTGCACGTGCGTGTGCGTGTACATTAAGTCCCTAAGCAGTCTGTCCTATCAGTATGTACAGTTATAATCCTGGCACAGATCCACAGTGTTTTTTTTCCGTCATGTCTTCTACACTCCAAGTGAAAAACGAGAGAACGAAGCAGCAGAAAGAGAGCGAGAGAAAGATGGGAAGCCGTCAGACACAGAGCATTAATTCAGCAGTAAAATGAGAAATGAGCTTTTCCCCCCACAGAGCAAGAGCAGCTTCTAAAGATGATATGCACGTTGTTCCTGTCACCAGCCCTGAAAATATCCTCACACATTGGGACCAGAGTTGCAATTAAAGAGGGAAGTGCTTCTGTGGGAACTCGTTATTCTCCTCCTTTCCCTCCTTCTTTCTCTTTATTTCTCCTCACAGAATAAACGAACAGTGTCATGTCTTACACACTGCCTGGACGCAATGAGTATAAACATGAAGGTGTGCTTTCTCTGGGGATGGAATTAAAAAATCTGTTATAAGAAGTAGAAACAGACCTAACTAATTAACTAACTAGACAGATGACTAACTAACTAACTAACTACCTGACCGACTGACTAACTAATTCAATAACTAAATGAATTAATAAATCACTACATTAGTAAGTTAAAAAATATAGGCGTGTGTGTATGTGTGTGTGTGCATGTTTGGTTGTATCTGTGTGTGCGTATGTGTGTGTATGTGTGTGTATGTGTGTGTACATGTGTGTGTTTGTGTGTATGTGTTTGTGTGTGCATATGTGTGTGCATGTGTGTGTGTATGTGTGTGCATGTGCATGTGTGCGCGTGTGTGTGTGTGTGCATGTGCATGTGTGTGTGTTCGCATGTGCGTGTGTGTATGTGTATGTGTGTGCATGTGTGTGTTTGTGTGTATGCATGTGTATGTGTGTGTGCATGTGTGTGCATGTGCGTGTGTTCCCATGTGTGTGTATGTGTGCGTGCGTGTGTGTGTGCGTGTGTTCCCATGTGTGTATGCGTGTGTGCATGTGCGTGCTTGCTATGAGAACAAAACTTCACTTAGAGCAAAACGGCTTCAAAAAGCAGTCTTTCCTGAGGCATTAGCTGTTTCAGAGCACAAAACACACATGCGCACGCACATATACACACGCACACACACACACACACACACATGCCTCATTTCACTATTGTCATGACCAAAAAAAGTTACAGGAAATTACAAGAGAGTGAACAGCAGGACTGTGATCACACACACACACACCAGTCCAGCATGTTACAATAAGCCCATCTCTCTCTCTCTCTCTCTCTCTCTCTCCCTCTCTCTCTCTCTCCCTCTCCCCTCCATATCCCTATGGTTTTCTGGCTGCGCTCCAGCACTGGGCTAATAAAACACAAGCACGTTCTGCAGTCTATCATAACCGGCAAGCCTCTTCCCTGCAGAAGCAGTGTCAGGAGTGTGTGTGTGTGTGTGTGTGTGTGTGTGTGTGTGAGAGATTGTGTGAGTGTGTGTCCATCAATAAATAACACAGCCGTCGTCACCTCATAACCTGCATCATAACAGCCTGTTAGTGACTTACTGAGTAGCGCAGGAAAGCGACTGCGACAGCACATGCCCCAAGCTCTGACTACAAATCTTTACCATAAGACACAGAGCGTTATGTTACGGGTCAAATATTTTATTTCGGGAGTGTTTTATTCCTCTTATACCTTATTTTTTAGCTTTTTATTGCTGCAACAACAACAAAAAAAAAAATCTTAAAATATGGGCAAATTTCTCTAATATTATTTTATTATGCTTATTTACAATTTTACACATTTCAGGCTGAACATTTTACTTAGTAAACTTTTGGTTTAGTGTCATCGTTTACTTCTGATATGAAACACTGGATCAATGTGACTACAGTTAGGATATTAAATATATACTGATACAATAAACTTCAAGCGTTCGTATGCGTACGTATAAAAGTCAATGGAACGAGATTCGCCTTTAGAGCGATTCGGTTTGTAATACTGAATGATTGTTTAACACACAGGTTGTTTGTTCTTTTTGACACACACACACTCGCACACACATACACATACTCATAAACGCACACACATAGACACAAATGCATACACACAGACACATACACACAAACACACATACACCACACATGCAGACACAGACACACGCGCACACACATACATACATATACACACACCACACATGCATACACACACACCACACAGACATACACCCGCACACATACACATACTCATAAACGCACACACATAGACACACATGCATACACACAGACACATACACACATGCACACACACCACACATACATACACACAAACACACATACACCACACATGCAGACACAGACACACGCGCACACACATACATACATATACACACACCACACATGCATACACACACACCACACAGACATACACCCGCACACATACACATACACATAAACGCACACACATAGACACACATGCACACACATACATACATACACACACAGACACATACACACATGCACATACACCACACACATACAGTACACACACCCGCACACACATACACATAAACGCACACACATGCACATACACCACACACATACACACACCCGCACACACATACACATAAACGCACACGCATAGACTCACAGACACAAACACACATACGCCACAAACGCACACACACAGACACATACGCACACACATACATACATATACACACAACACACACGCATACACACACACACACACACCACACACACATACACACTCACCCGCGCACACACATAGACACACATGCACACACATACATACACACACAGACACATACACACATGCACATACTGTACACCACACACATACACACACCCGCACACACATACACATAAACGCACACACATAGACACACATGCACACACATACATACACACAGACACATACACACATGCACATACACCACACATACATACACACAAACACACATACACCACAAACACACACACATACATACATATACACACACCACACACGCATACACACACACATACACACACCACACACACATACACATAAACGCACACACATAGACACACATGCACACACATACATACACACACAGCCACCTATACCACACATACATACACACAAACACACATACACCACAAACGCACACACAGACACATGCGCACACACACATACATACATATACACACACCACACACGCATACACACACATACACACACCCGCACACACATACACATAAACGCACACACATACATACACACACAGACACATACACCACACATACATACACACAAACACACATACACCACAAACGCACACACAGACACATGCCCACACACACATACTACATATACACACACCACACACACATACACACACCCGCACACACATACACATACACATAAACGCACACACATAGACACACATGCACACACATACACACACACACATCAGAGGGTTGATTTTACTTGACTGGACTCAGGTTAAAGGTGTTCGTCAGAGCTTGACTGCAGCGACGCGGTGAAAGGGGTCATTACCCAGAATGCACCGCTACAACTCAAGCACAAATTGGGCCGTGCAGCTGGTGCCTGATGAAGGTCAGCGGGATCGGGCATAGTGGACAGCCAAAAAGCTAAAAATCCAGCCAGCATCCTTTTACATTCGAGCCAAAAGCCGTCCTTTCAGTGCTTTTCAATGTCAGAGACAAATGTTTAATTAGCACATCCCCTTCATCTCTGATAACGTCGGAGGGAGAAAGAGAGCAAAACAAACCTCCTCACTAAGCTAACAGGCTTCTTACACAAACAGATTGAAAGCATTTTTCTTTCTTATTTTTTTAATTCCCTAAATAATAATTCCACTGCCAAAGCACATTTCATCATCTCTGTCTTGGTGGAGAAGGGCTGAAATGAACGTGGCGCGAAGTGACGATGCACCAGATCAGAACTGGGAGGAATGCTGATTGTCTTTATTTATATTTTGCTTTCTAATAGAAAGACTAATAATAATAATAATAATAATAATAATAATAATAATAATAATACCACAATAGGTTAGCACGTTCTCCTCACACCTCCAGGGTTGGGGGTTCGATTCCCGCCTCCACCTTGTGTGTGTGGAGTTTGCATGTTCTCCCCGTGCCTCGGGGGTTTCCTCCGGGTACTCCGGTTTCCTCCCCCGGTCCAAAGACATGCATGGTAGGTTGATTGGCATCTCTGCAAAATTGTCTGTAGTGTGTGATTGCGTGAGTGAATGAGAGTGTGTGTGTGTGTGCCCTGCGATGGGTTGGCACTCCGTCCAGGGTGTATCCTGCCTTGATGCCCGATGATGCCTGAGATAGGCACAGGCTCCCCGTGACCCGAGGTAGTTCGGATAAGCGGTAGAAGATGAGTGAATGAATGAATGAATGAATGAATGAATACCACAATAACAATTTGTCTGGAACATCTTCTAACACATCTGTGTAATAAGACTCTAGTAAGAATCAGAACAGGCTGAAACTCTGACTGGAATAAAATAAAATCCTTCGACACCGGCGGCGTTTCGTCCATGTAGATCCCTAAATGGACGTTCGGATCGTATCTTAATGTTCAAGTCCGAGTAGAAACGTTTTAAGATACAGCAAACGTGTAACTAAACACGACCAGTGAACCTGTGAGAAATTTCTTTACTGTTGGTTTGAAGATAGGAAACGTAACTGCGTAGAAAAAACTTGGAACTTTTCTATAAAATAATCACCCCCTGGTAGTCGAGATAAAAACAGAAATCCTACTTAAAATCTACAAATTCCTGAGTGTCTACTTTCATATGAGCTTCATATTAACACCACTATGGAGTGAGACATGACAAAGACGTTCAATGATCAACACGGACACGAGAAAAACGGGATGAAATTCATATTTTGTCTTTTGTCTTCTGCTAAAAAAAAGAGATTAACATCTAATTTGTGGCTTGTTTTCCTGCAGGATGAAGCTCCTGAGGTTGTGTAGCGTAATGATGTTCTCCAGCAGGATTCACCTTATAAATGAACACATTTAACAGCTGTTGGGTTTAAAAAGCTGTTTGAAACATGGACAGATGGCTGCACTTTTTCCCCAATCTCCCTTTGGCCTTGTTCACCTGCGCTGACACGTCCCTCTTCACATGAAATACACCTTTGCAATCTTCCTGGCTATAAAAAAAAAACCTGTTTAAGATGCTAGATGATACAAAATTACAAATTAAACGACAAATAAAAAAGTCACTTAGCATGCTGTCTATGACCGTTAGCATGTTTGGATAGTTTTGCGTAATCATAAGAAGATCCTGAGCTCGAATCCAATCACAGGCATCTGAACAAAGTTTTTGAACATTTTCCGTAGCTGGATTTATATTCAAATTTAAAAACAATACAAGTAGAAATGTTTAATGTTCTCAGTGTCTAAATGTAAAAAGATACTGATGGTGAATTACTTCCTCTTTCAAGACAAAGAACCAAGACTAACTCACAACAGCTTCATTGCTAACCTTTTAAATGTTATGCTAGCATGATAAAAACAACGAACTCAATGCTAATAGCTAATAGCTAATATAAATGCTAATAGCTATCATTCACAAGAGCAAGGCCTGAGCAAGGCCATTAACCCTCAATTGCTCAGTTGTATAAAAATGAGATAAAATGTAAGTCGCTCTGGATAAGGGCGTCTGCAAAATGCTGTAAATGTAAGTTAGTGATAAATACAACATGGACTTAAAGAATCTGTTGAAAGAAAAACATGAACGGACTTCGGTACGGTAACAAAATCTTGGTGAAAACGGAGATAATACGGTGGGAATTAGGATCGTTATAGAGAAACAGTTCTTTTGTATTTCATCTTGTCTTACATAAAGAACCCAGATCTGAATTGCCGTCCTTAGTGATACAAACATGAATCTTGCAGCTAAACCCATTTTAAACATAAACCCCTAATATCGGAGCTTCAACCATTCCCTCCAACACATCGTCTGCTCTCTGTAGCTCATTGGGGTGACATTCAGTTAATTAGATTTTTGGTACGTCATTTAAAAAAAAATAAAAAACCAGCCACAAATCCCTGATCTGCTCATTTCCCAGCATGACACGTGTTCCTGGTACTTTAATTGTGACATGTGTTTTTCAGTCCTGTGTCTGTCTCACGTCTCACGTCACTGTTCCTGTTCACTGCACTGATTGTGAAGTCTTGCCAATAATATTGTGCATTTGTTCCTGTTTCCTTGTTTGATGGTATTTCTAGTTAGACTTCTTCATGGTTAGTTCTAGAGGTTCTCGAGTAAGAGGTTCCTTGTGGTTCTGTGCTTGGCCAAGAGAACCTTTTCTAAGTAGAACCCTTGAAGATCAATGAAGCTTTTATTTTAAAAATGGTTTGATCGTTCAAAGACTGCTTCAGGGTGCCATTACTTTTAGGAATTGTAGCTCTACTTAGATAACGCTGCAAGATGTTTGGAAATTATGTGTTTATAAATTTGTGTTTATATATATATTATATAAATATATTTTATAAATATTATAAAAATATGACGACTAGAATTAAGACTGAAACAGTTCAATAAGAGGGTAAGTGTTATTTTTGATGATTTTTCTTGTCTAAGTTCCTACATAATAATAATAATAATAATAATAATAATAATAATAATAATAATAATAATAATAAATAGTAATAAAAAAGAATAATAAAAACCATAATAACAATTATAGTAAATAAATAAATAAATAAATACATAAATAAATAATAATAATAATAATAATAATAATAATAATAATAATAATAATAATAATCATAAGAACAATTATAATAATAATAATTAATAATAATAATAAAACCACAATAACAATTATAGTAAATAAATACATAAATAAATAAACAAATACAATAATAATAATAATTATATTAATAATAATAATAATAATACTAATACTAATACTACTAATAATAATAATAATAATAATAATAATAATAAATAAATAAATAAATAAATAAATAAATAAATAAATAATTAAATAAATAAATAAATAAATAAATAAATTTTAAAACCTGTAAATTCACCTAAAAAGAATAATCTACCTGGGATTCAAAGAAACCTACTGGTGTCTTTTCATTGAACCCTTCAGCGTGGTTCTACTGTAAATGAAGAACTGTTTGGGATTCAGTAGAGTATATGAAGCAGGTTCTATACACAACCAATACGCTCAGATTATTGCGTCTTGCTGTCTTCAGCCTCCTCCACGGAATACGACAATAACAATTCCCGGATTCGTAAAAAAATAATGACGTTACTTTCCTGGCTTGCATCTAGACTTCAGATTTGTTAGCTGTACTAACTCACATGAAGTATTCTTAAAATAGAGACTAAACTTCAATAGTTCCTCCTTTACATCAGCACTCACCAGAACCAGACCTGGGATTAATCCTTATCAATTTAATAAGCGGCTTTATCCAGCGTCACACGGCTGTGCGGCATTGGCAAGAGGTGACAGGCGGCGAACGAAATTAATAATGCAGTGCTGTCTTCTGCCCAAAAGCTGATACATTCTTTATTAGGGCACCCCAGAGAGAGAGAGGGAGAGAGAGAGGGAGAGAGAGAGAGAGAGAGAGAGAGAGAGAGAGAGAGAGAGAGAGAAGGAAGATAAATATAAAAAAAGAGAAAGAGAGAGGAGGCATGCTGCCACTAGGGCATGAAGAATATAGCAATTTATGGCTCCTCTAGGAAAACACCTTTCCAAGCTGTGACAGAGGGGAAGTGCAACGTGACACACAATATTAATAGTAAATGAATTAATATTTCATTTATTTGATTTTTTAATATTTTTTAATATTTCATTTATTTCATTTATTTGAAAAAATAGTTCATTTATTTCATTAATTAATATTTCATTCACACCTTTCCAAGCTGTGACAGAGGAGAAGTGCAACGTGACACACAATATTAATAGTAAATGAATTAATATTTCATTTATTTGATTTTTTAATATTTTTTAATATTTCATTTATTTGAAAAAATATTTCATTTATTTCATTAATTAATATTTCATTCGCACCTTTCCAAGCTGTGACAGAGGGGAAGTGCAACGTGACACACAATATTAATAGTAAATGAAACATTCGCAAATGGCTTCAACATAGGGGGCAGATAAAGTTATCCACAGCTGTAAATAGTTAGCAATGAAGTATATTACAGGCCAGATGGAAGGATGAAAAATAAAAAGATTTGGCATCTGAGACCGGTATGAAACTCCAGAAGGCAGTGATGTAGGAGTCAGGAGCTCGTATTGTTATACAGAGCGCAATAAGCTTAACGCAACACGTGTCCATGTGCAGCCTCTTAAAGTCAAAGTGACGTGACATACGGTGATCCATACTCAGAATTCGTTCTCTGCATATAACCCATCCGAGGTGCACACACACAGCAGTGAACACACACACAGAGCAGTGGGCACCTCAGTCATGGCCGGCACGAGACTTGAACCCACAACCTTAGGGTTCGGTGTCAAACTCTCTAACCATTAGGCCACGACTTCCCCACCCGCGAGAATAGATCCGGGGGACGACGTATCACCCGAAATTGAGAGCTACAATGAAACGATGCTAAATAAGTCCTAATCGGAAAAATAGGCGTTAAGTCACGCCCCCTCGTCGGCCAGACGGGGTCAGCGAGGTCAGCGTTCAGAACCTCGTAGACAAAAGACGTCTCGGATTCCGAAGATTCCGCAGAAATTTGCTGCTTTTTCAAGGGTGCCTGAAAGCAGGAAGAAAAATGCATGGATAATCTCAACCCTAAAGGCAGTTAACAACCTTAACTGGCACCCTGTGAGCGCCGACGCTGGAGTGAATCAGCGCTTAGAATAAAGTGGGAGACGAGGTTTCTTTGTGCCAGCGGGAGTCTGGATGAAGAAGGGTCATTGATAGGCAGGAGTCAGAGCCGCAGGTCACATGAGTGTGACTGAAGCACACTGAATAGTAGTGTGAGTGTGTGTGTGTGTCTGTGTGGGTGCAAAAGGGGCACTGTTTTATGCACAGTGCCTGCGGCTCAGACATGATTGGCTGGGACCGGTATTCAGGAGCTGGCCAGACTTTAGCTTGTTATAGGCCAGTCTGGAGTCAGATAGGAAGAAGATGATCAGGAATTCACTGTAGACAAACGGCACAATTTCATAAACACACTCTGTGATCTTATGCACCACACCAGCACTCGATCAGTCTTGCCCTCATGATTAACAACCGACCGCTTCCTTTCCTTTCCTTCCAGGAACTAAAAAAAAAAAAAAAAAAAAGAGCAAGCCAGGTGGTTGCAAAGTGTCCCACTGGAGCCCTGGCACCCCTTCACTCCCTGCACACCGCACAATAATTGAAAAACGGTGAGAGGCCGCCAGCTCTGGTGCAAGAGAAAGAAAACAAGGCAGTGAGGGAGTAAAGAACGAGAGAATAAGAACGAGTAGGAGGGGAAGAATTAGGGCCGGAGGATAAAGGATAGACGGAAGAAAGAAAAGTTGGGGAGACAGTGATGAATTGGGAGTCAGTGTTGATGCTCATCAGCATGCTGGGCGTGGAGTGAAAAAAAAAAGAGAGAGAGAACAATTGAGAAAGTGAAAATAGACATAATAAATAAACTAAAGTAGGCGTGTACAGGGGCTTAGTGGTTAGCACGTTCGCCTCACACCTCCAGGGTTGGGGGTTCGATTCCCGCCTCCACCTTGTGTGTGTGGAGTTTGCATGTTCTCCCCGTGCCTCGGGGGTTTCCTCCGGGTACTCCGGTTTCCTCCCCCGGTCCAAAGACATCCATGGTAGGTTGATTGGCATCTCTGGAAAATTGTCCGTAGTGTATGATTGTGTGAGTGAATGAGAGTGTGTGTGCCCTGTGATGGGTTGGCACTCCGTCCAGGGTGTATCCTGCCTTGATGCCCGATGACGCCTGAGATAGGCACAGGCTCCCCGTGACCCGAGGTAGTTCGGATAAGCGGTAGAAGATGAGTGAGAGAGTGAGTGAGTGAGTGACCAATCAGAAGTCAGAATACAAACAGGATTAAAGTTCCCATCCACGGTAGCTGTGTTCTTTCCTTTCTTTGCGTTTTTGCTCTTGCTTTAGATTTAAGAGAGCGAACTGCAAGCGAGAAATCCAGTGTCTTCCTGAGCGAAGGTAGAGCCGCACCTTTGTGAGCGATACAATCAATGGGGATGTAATTACAGCGTGTGCCGACCCTGATAATTGAAGAGCCGGTCTGTTTTGGGGCGGTGGGTCAGGGGTGTTGGGGGACAAAAAAAAATGGGGCGGAGAAAGTGCTCAATAATGATTTACACAGTTTAATAAAAAAGAAAAGAAAAGAAAAAACGCAGTCAGGACGCTGCAGATAACAAGCAGACGAGAGGAAACAAAATGAAGAGAAAGCATGCAAAATACAGATTTACAGACTAATTAATTGGGAAGATAAAGAAGGAGAATATTTTCAGAGAGAGAGAGAGACAGATAGACAGAGAGACAGACAAGCAGGAGGAGAGGGGTATGAGCTAGAGAAGAGGAAGAGAAGATAAAGTAAACGAGTACTGGTTACATAATCAGTGGGGTGGAGGGAAGCGTGGCTGATCGCTGGAGCTCGGCACAGGGTTTTGTGTGAAACGCTGCCAAAGGGTGAAGGTGTGTGCAGCAAATACTGCTAAAGCTCCAGGCTGGTGTGAAACATCACTCTGGGAAAAGGAAGGAGGGAAGGAGGTAAGGAGGGAGGGAGGGAGGGAAGGGAGGGAGGGAATGAAGGACAGAAAGACAGAGGGTAGGAAGTGAGGAAAAAAAAAGAAAGGAAGACAGGAAGGAAGGAAGGAAGGAAGGAAGGAAGGAAGGAAGGAAGGAAGGAAGGAAGGAAGGAAGGAAGGAAGGAACGAAAAGAATAGATCGAAGGACTGGAAGGCAATGGGTAGGAAGTGAGGAAGGAAGGAAGGAAGGAAAGAAGGTAGGTAGGAAGGAAGGAAGGAAGGAAGGAAGGAAGGAAGGAAGGAAGGAAAAGAATAGATCAAAGGACTGGAAGGCAATGGGTTGGAAGGCAATGGGTAGGAAGGAAGGAAGGAAGGAAGGAAGGAAGGAAGGAAGGAAGGAAGGAAGGTAGGAAAGAAGGAAGGAAGGAAGGAAGGAAGGAAGGAAGGAAGGAAGGAAGGAAGGAAAAGAATAGACTGAAGGACTGGAAGACAATGGATAGGAAGTGAGGAAGGAAGGAAGGAAGGAAGGAAGGAAGGAAGGAAGGAAAATAATAGAACAATGGACAGGTAGACAGAGAGGAGGGAGGAAGGAAGGAAGGAAGGAAGGAAGGAAGGGACAATGACAGAGAAAAAAAGGAAAAAGGGGGAAGGGACTGGACAGAAGGAACAGGAAGGAATAAAGAGATTTAAGTAATAAAGAAGAAATTGAGGGAGGAAGGAAAAAGAAAAGAAACAGAAAAAGACAGAATGGAAAATAATGATAGCCAGAAGGAAGGAAGGAAGGAAGGAAGGAAGGAAGGAAGGAAGGAAGCAAAGGATAGGAATAGAATTGGAAATGGGAATGTTGGAAGGAAAAGAAGGTTAAAGATAGAGCTGAATGGGAAAGAAGAATGAATAAATGAAGAAATCAAAGACTGATGGAACAGAGGAAAAGGAAGGAAGGAATGAAGAAAGGAAAAATAAAAATATATGAAGACAGAATGAAACAGAGATACTGCAGGAGCGAGGAAGAAGGACAGACAGGTTCTGGGTGCTCCTCAGAGCTGGATGCTGATTGTAGCTTTGATCTAAAGTGTCCTACGTGCTGCAGTGCTGAAGCTCCAGGCTCGTTACTCATCACCCAACACTCATCACCCTCATCATAAGCATGTCTAAAGTCATTACCGCCAGTCCACAGTGTTACTGCTCTACTGTACATGCATCATGAACAACCATCACTGCCACCAGCCACACAAATCAGTGTGTGTGTGTGTGTGTGTGTGTGTGTGTGTGTGAGAGAGAGAGAGCATGGGTGCAATTAATCGAATGAGTTTGTAATTAGAGGAGAAAGAGATGCACATTTGCTTTTGTTTGCTTGTTCTGTCCCTTCAGCGCCACAGAAAACGGCTGCAGGAATAAACCGATTACACAGACGTCTAATCACGCTGAAACGATGCCTTTCGTGCCTGAGGGTTAATTACTGACCAGTAAACATGCTGCGTTATATCACGATGGGCCGGGAGCAAGGGAGAACGTGTCATACACGTGTGTCATACACGTGTGAAGACCTGACTGAGGACGACGTGGTGCAAATTACAGTGTAATAATGACATCGTTTATAATGTGATCTGCTGAACTCTGTGTGTATAAAATAAAATAAAATAATTACGTACCAAATAAAAAACATTCATTCATTCATTCATTTTCTACCGCTTATCCGAACTACCTCGGGTCACGGGGAGCCTGTGCCTATCTCAGGCGTCATCGGGCATCAAGGCAGGATACACCCTGGACGGAGTGCCAACCCATCACAGGGCACACACACACACACTCTCATTCACTCACACAATCACACACTACGGACAATTTTCCAGAGATACCAATCAACCTACCATGCATGTCTTTGGACCGGGGGAGGAAACCGGAGTACCCGGAGGAAACCCCCGAGGCACGGGGAGAACATACAAACTCCACACACACAAGGCGGAGGCGGGAATCGAACCCCGACCCTGGAGGTGTGAGGCGAACGTGCTAACCACTAAGCCACCGTGCCCCCCCCCGCCAAATAAAAAACAAATTCATTAAATTTAAAAAAAAAAAAAAGAAATTTTGAAAGCAGTAAGATTGTATAATATAATCTGAATAAATACGAAGAGAAATCAAATCAAATCAAATCAAATTAAATGAAGGAGAATAGAACAAAAATCATATCGATGAATGAAAGAAAAAAATTATTCAGTAAAAACAAAAAGAAAAGAAAAACAGAAGCTTAAAAAAAAACTGTCAATGCATATTTTTGTGCAAATAAGAAAAAATAATAATAAATAAAAATATTTTAAGATATAAAATAAGATATTTTAATTTGCAAACTATAAAAATGACACTATAAAAAATGACATTTAAAGAAATTACTATGTTTTTTTTTAACCTTTTCTATAAACGTGTCACCCCTAGTAGTCTAGATAGAAACAAAAATCC
>NC_083475.1:19290682-19338182 GCF_030014155.1 Tachysurus vachellii
AGAGAGAGAGAGAGAGAGAGAGAGAGCGAGAGAGAGAGAGAGAAAAGAGGTTTAATCAACTTCCCCCGAGCAGAACATGACCTCTGAGGAAGAGAAGATAGAAATCATAAACAGCGCTACAGCACATATCAAAACTCCTCAAGGTTAAAATGGTAGTTAATTAACAAGTACACACTCTGTGTTTGTGTGTGTGTGTGTGTGTGTGTGTGTGTGTGTGTGTGTGTGTGTGTGTGTGTGTGTGTGTGTGAATGATTCATAGTATTTTATTATATCATTTACACATTAAAACCCTTTTCATAATCTTTTTAACATTGCATAAGGAAATATGTTTACACACACAGACACACACACACACACACAGACACACACACACACACACAGACAGACACAGAGACACACACACACAGAGAGACACACAAGCTCTGATCCAACACCTCAAATGAAAGAAGGTGAAAATAAAAAAGGAAGGACAAAAAAAGAATGTTGGGAGGTAGAAAGATAAAGGAATGATGGAAGGAAGAAAGGAAGGAAGGAAAATATACATAAATAAAAAAATGAAACAAGTGAAAAGGGAGGAAGAAAGTTATTAAAGCAATAAAGCCAGGAATGGAAAAATAAGGGTCAAGTAAAAGAAAGAAAGAAAGAAAGAAAGAAAGAAAGAAAGAAAGAAAGAAAGAAAGAAAGAAAGAAAGAAAGATTTCTGCCACAGAAAAATAAACTAACCAGGAAGATGAACAACATACTGTAAGTGAGAGAGAGAGAGAGGGAGACAGAGAGAGAGAGAGAGAGAGAGAGAGAGAGAGAGAGAGAGAGAGAGAGAGAGAGAGAGAGAGAGAAAGATCCTAGATTCAGCAAATCTTCCTCATATCTAACACACACCACAAGGCCAGTTCAATTAATCTTAGCTTTCGTGTTTCTCTCTGACCTCCTTCTCTCTCTCTCTCCCTCGCTCTATCTCTCCCTCGCTCTATCTCTCCCTCTATACCCTATTTGTGTCTCAGGCAAATTCACCAATACCAAACTACAGGAGAGGAAATGAACACAATAAATGAAACAGAAAAGAAGACGCAGGCACAGTAAGAGTCAGCTCAAATGTTCACTCCATAGTCTAGTCGCAGACACACAGAGAGAGAGAGAGAGAGAGAGAGAGAGAGAGAGAGAGAGAGAGAGAGAGAGAGAGAGAGAGAGAGAGAGAGAGAGAGAGAGAGAGAGAGAGAGAGAGAGAGAGAGAGAGAGAGAGAGAGAGAGAGAGGGGGGGGGAGAGAGAGAGAGAGAGAGAGAGAGAGAGAGAGAGAGAGAGAGAGAGAGAGAGAGAGAGAGAGAGAGAGAGAGAGAGAGAGAGAGAGAGAGAGAGAGAGAGGGAGAGAGAGAGAGAGAGAGAGAGAAAGAGAGGGAGAGAGAGAGAGAGAGAGAGAGAGAGAGAGAGAGAGAGAGAGAGGGGGGGAGAGAGAGAGAGAGAGAGAGAGAGAGAGAGAGAGAGAGAGAGAGAGAGAGAGAGAGAGAGAGAGAGAGAGAGAGAGAGAGAGAGAGAGAGAGAGAGAGAGAGAGAGAGAGAGAGAGAGAGAGAGAGAGAGAGAGAGAGAGAGAGAGAGAGAGAGAGAGAAAGAGAGGGAGAGAGAGAGAGAGAGAGAGGGAGAGAGAGAGAGAGAGAGAGAGAGAGAGAGAGAGAGAGAGAGAGAGAGAGAGAGAGAGAGAGAGAGAGAGAGAGAGAGAGAGAGAGAGAGAAAGAGAGGGAGAGGGAGAGAGAGAGAGAGAGAGAAAGAGAGAGAGAGAGAAAGAGAGGGAGAGGGAGAGAGAGAGAGAGAAAGAGAGAAAGAGAGAGATTCACAGCGGTTGAAAACACTACAGGAAAGGAAATGAACACAATAAAGAGAGAGAGAAGACAAGTAAGCTGTTAGTATGTGCAATACACATAGAAAGAAAGAAAGAAAGAAAGAAAGAAAGAAAGAAAGAAAGAAAGAAAGAAAGAAAGAAAAAGAAAGAAAGAAAGAAAGAAAGAAAGAAAGAAAGAAAGAAAGAAAGAAAGAAAGAAAGAGGCAGAATTTGTGTAGAATTTTTAATGGCCAATTTAAAAGATGTTTCACATACGTAAAGAGGGACAGCAAGCCTGAGAGAGAGAGAGAGAGAGAGAGAGAGAGAGAGAGAGAGAGAGAGAGACAGAGAGAGAGAGAGAGAGAGAGAGAGAGAGAGAGAGAGAGAGAGAGAGAGAGACAGAGAGAGAGAGAGAGAGAGAGAGAGAGAGAGACAGAGAGAGAGAGAGAGAGAGAGAGAGAGAGAGAGAGAGAGAGAGAGAGTTCTTTGTGATGCTCACTCGGCCAGTTATCAGCAGGCTTTTAGGAATCTTGGCTCTGTTCGATCTCGCAATAGCTGCTGAGCTAAAAAGTTAACTTCAAGCTGTGATTACAGCCTTTTGGGTGACAAAAAGTGGTGAAATATCCCTTTCTCTGGCAGTTGGACCTGGAGTGTAATTTCCTGTCGTGGTTTTAGTCTCTGGCAGACAGAATGAGAGACAAGAGACCAGAGAGAGAGAGAGAGAGCGAGAGAGAGGGAAAGAGAGAGAGAGAAAGCAGAAGAACGAAGTGATATAAGTTTGTCAGTGTTTCTCAGCCTCATCAGTAAGCAAATGTGCAAAGGCAAAGATCTGATAACTTTTGTGTGTTTAAGTGTGTTTGAGTGTGTGTGTGTGTGTGTGTGTGTGTGTGTGTGTGTGTGTGTGTGTGTGTGTGTGTGTGTACCTGCATACCTTGTCCCAATTCCCCTACTAGCAAGAAAATAATCAAACCTCTGTGGACACCATTATGCAGATAATTTACAACAAATCAGTTACCCCCTACACACACACACACACACACACACACACACACCGCCATACATACGAGATCTGTAATCCCTTTAAGACAGTGTAATTGCACTGTCATGATGTCCATGACTAAGCCAGTAATGTATGCTGACTTCAGAAGATAAACTCAGCGTGACCTGAGATAGACGTGTCATAAACACACACACAAATCAACCTGGATTCTCCTTAATGGTTCTACGAAGTGCTCTAGAACCAGGGTGTGCAGCATGCTGATATAAACCAAAGACTTTTAAACATCCAGCTTTTTATTCGACGTTATTATTATTTTTTTTCCTGCTCGCTAATGTAGCCTTAATGTTTACAAAATGGCTTTGTACGCTCGTCAGCTTTAAAGCTTTCAGAGACAAATAATCTCAGAAGCTTTAGAAAGGCAGAGCCGGCAGCAAGGTAGACGAAAAAAAAACCACAACACAATACAACACACGACACACTCCCTCCTCCTTTCACCTTTGTGTTACTGTGTTGTAAACCCTCTCTGTTTCTTAATGTCACTAACGGCCCAGGTTTGTTTTATTGTTTTGCTTTAAATTTTCTTAAACTTTCAGAATTGTCGAAAAAAAATGGAGTCATTTAATGGATTGAAATAATTAGGGCCAGAGTGTACCATAAATATGTATTTATTGGATTCATTAGTGCTTTCTATTTGTGAATTTCCACCCACAGAACTCCAACATGTACAGTATATTAACACCAAACAATCAACACTTATCTTAGTTCTATATTAAAACTGATGTGAGATTCACGTTCGTGTTATTTCAAGGCTAGATGACTTACGGTACAGAGGTCTAGCGGTTTGGATTAATTACCGGAATAGATAAATACTTAATCTTACTTTTAGAAAGAAAAAGGAGTCATTGACAAGTTCTTAGCATCTTAGAGAGGGTTCTGCTTAAAAAAATTGTTAATTGGGATCTCAGTTACTATAAAATCATTCATTCATTCAATCTTCTACCGCTTATTTTAACTACCTCGGGTCACGGGGAGCCTGTGCATATCTCAGGCGTCATCGGGCATCAAGGCAGGATACCCCCTGGACGGAGTGCCAACCCATCACAGGGCACACACACACTCTCATTCACACACTATGGACAATTTTCCAGAGATGCCAATCAACCTACCATGCATGTCTTTGGGAAACCCCCGAGGCACGGGGAGAACATGCAAACTGCACACACACAAGGCGGAGGCGGGAATCGAACCCCCAACCCCGGAGGTGTGAGGCCAACGTGCTAACCACTAAGCCGCCGTGCCTCCACTATAAAATCAATTAAATAATAAAAGTAGAACTGGTTTTTTGGAAAGATTTTCTTAACAAAGCAAAACACATTTTTGACACATTTAACACAACAGCACAGTTCTTCTGGTGTTCCACTATGATGATGATGAGGAGGAAGAGGAGGAGGAGGAGGAAGAGAGCCTCTGTACTACATTCCTATAGTCTCTCCTGTCTCTTGCATCACCTGTCTCTAGTGTTACATTCACACCACGGGTTCTCTGGCATGGGCTTGCTGAGACCACCTCAGTGCTTTCTGATGAGGTTCTACTCTCCATAGAATCCAACGATAGAATGACAGGATGTGGTGAGAAGTAGGTTAAGAAGTAAGAGTCTTGCCCCAGCGTTTGGCTCAAGTGGTTAAGGCTCAGGGTTGTCGCTTGAAAAGTCAAGTCAGAGCTAAAGCCCCAGCACTGCGAAGCTGCCCCCGTTGGGCAACTGAGTAAGGCCATTAACCCTCCCTGCTCTTTATAGCCCAACAGATCTGGGAAGCTTTGGAGGATAGTGGACAGAGAAATGTGTTGTTCGTATGCAGACTGGATATCAGTCAACTTCTACAAAAGTCTGGAAATCTTTCATAGCTGGTCTTTGATGTGTAATCTTCTTTTATGGACAGTAATCAGTAGTTTTTATGTAGTCACGAATGAAATCCATATAAATAGTTGCATCACGTTGTATTCACAGCTTCAGGACAAGTGGTCATTTTTCAAACACTTCAGAATTTCAGAGTTTCTTAATCTTGCCAAATTCTGAGAAAATCTGTTAGCAATTCTCGCTAAATATATTTAGTTGTATCAAGTATTTTTGAAGTAATCATCATGCTATCTTAGAAAAGGATGCCATTCCACACAATTATGGCTGGTTTTTCACCTTAACCCTTCCTGCTCCAGGGGTTCTGTATCATAACTGCCCCTGTGCTCCGACCCCAACCTCCTCAGTTGGGATATGTGAAGAAAATAATTCCACCGTGCTGTAATGTATATGTGGTGATAATAAAGGCTTCTATGCCACAATTTCAGCTTGATTTACTCTCCAATAGATGGTCCCTCAGAGGGACAGGATCCAATTGAGCAGTTCCAAACCAACAGAAAGACAAACCAAAGAACGGCTCTAGAGCCTAATCTAGAACCAGTTCTTTCTTTTTCGACAGCCAAAGCACCAGCTATGAACTAGGAAAAGTGGTTCTTATGTAGCACCAAAACGTTGCTGATCTAGACTTAAGAACCGCTTGTGTCAGGTGCTGTGGGCGGGGCTGTGGGCGGGGCTACTGTTAGTGCCTTTGATAATATACCAATGTTTAATACACTTTTACTTTACCGCAATATGACCAATTATCAGCACACGTGATAGTAGTTAGCTACATGCTAAGGCTAACTATTTTCTGTGTTAATGATAAAATAACGTTATGTACTTTCTCGATTACAACCTCCGTTTATACAGATTACATGGAGCTGCACGTACACGTTGGGTTCGCCGTGTTTGGATGCTAATGTAGGTTCGCAAAGCCATGAGCACTAACAGTAAAGCAACATCCGCTATTGTTGTGTTTGTGTTTGCTGCTGCTGCGCTAACGTAGCTGTGTAACGTGACACGTATACAGTGACGTCAGACTCGGCTCTGTGATGCTCTCTAACCGATGGAAAGGCAAACCGGTTCTTAGAAGGTTCACCAGTGGAACCAACTTTGAACCAGCACCAGTGCTAGCTCTGAACCAGCACCTGGTTCTTTCCGGTAGAAAAGGGGTACAAATTTTCTTTCTTTTTCTGTCAAAAAACAGATGATTTCAATCAAATAAGAACCCCTTGTTGAGAACCACGATCCTAACTAATCTTACGTTGGAATGCTTGGTGGCTTCTTTCTATAGAGGTTCTAGTTAAAAATCTGCTTGAGGGGGAAAACAGGCTGTTGTAAAGTTTAAGAATGACAAACCAAAGAGCACTTTGGGGTTATAGATTGAATTAACAATTTGATCTGATGGTGAAGGAGAGCTGGAAATGAGATGGAGCTCCTCCATTTTGTCACCCACCTCCTACACGTGTATATCAAAACCAACATTTCTTAAACGGAAGGAATTTTAGCAGAAAGGCAGCACTGTTGTAAAGACAACCTGGCACTCGTCAACGTACCCCCTTGATTTCCTGTTGATTCAGACTGGCCGTTGACGTTTGGCAGCCTAATTCCTAATCCGCCTCTTTCCCATTGTATTTTCCCTTTCACTCTCTCGCTCTTTCTTTTTTCTGTTTTTTCCTCTCAACTTTCAAACTCTAAAGTCTGTCTCCACACTATAGTCCCGAACCTGAGGACTGTCACCGCCTGGCAGGTGCTCCTGCATATTCATGACCCGACCGGCTTTTTTTTTCGATTTCACCAAGAGGAAACTGGCCATCTCTAAGAGGTAAACAAACGCTATAGTAGGTAATATATTGGCCTAGCAATGGACGCATATTTGTACATGCAGATTAAGAGTGCCTCCGGCTACAGGAAAGTACCGATTAGTAACGGGCAATTACATCCCAACAGATCTGGGAAGCTTTGGAGGATAGTGGACAGAGAAATGTGTTGTTCGTATGCAGACTGGATATCAGTCAACTTCTACAAGAGTCTGGAAATCTTTCATAGCTGGTCTTTGATGTGTAATCTTCTTTTATGGACAGTAATCAGTAGTTTTTATGTAGTCACGAATGAAATCCATATAAATAGTTGCATCACGTTGTATTCACAGCTTCAGGACAAGTGGTCATTTTTCAAACACTTCAGAACTTTAGAGTTTCTTAATCTTGCCAAATTCTGAGAAAATCTGTTAGCAATTTTCGCTAAATATATTTTCAGTTTAAGATTAGTTGTATAGAGTACTTTCTCAGTAATTGATTATCATATAAGAGGAAAAAATGGCCATTCCTGACAATTCAGCAACATTCTGCCTTTCCATGTAATTGAAACCAACTTAAAGGTGAGGTCTCCGATTTTTGAGAAATGCTTCAGAAAACTGAGTCGGGCCGACAACTAAACAAAAATCAAAACAAACGTGTAGCCAATGAGCAGAAAGGGGCGGGGCTTGTCAATATGGGCGGAGAGAGTGTTCAGTGCGCATGTGTGACATTAGCAGAAAGCGGTTTTAACATTGACATGGAGGATAAAAACAAAGAAAGAAAGAGAAGAAAGGCTTACGATAAGGTAAGAAGTAGGACGTGTTAATATAGGATCAGCTTTCCAGCGCTGGAGAGAACTGAAGGAGCAGGAAGTTGGTCACATATTCACAGATTGGAGTTTCCTGAGTCAAACGCTCCTGAGCTAAACGCTGTTTTGCTTTGTTACACAGAACTAATATATGCCTTTGTCCTTTACATGATTATGCTTGTGTGTCATTTTTGCTTGTTTGTTTATCTGCAATCGTATTGTTCTTCCCTTCAGCTATGATAAAGACACGTTTTTTTTCCATTAGTTGCCTGGGTTACGTATGTATGTGTGGGCGGAGCTATCGATACAGGGGTGGGACCCATTTGGGTTAGGGACGTGTTTGTTTTGGTGATTTCAAATGTCAACATTGGCTTTCAAAAATCGGAGACCCTGTCTTTAAGCGGTATGTGACAGCTAGCTAAATCATTAGCTTCTGCATGCTTTCCAAGTTGCTGAATATTTTTCAGTTATTTTTCACTTCATATAAAATTAAGGTACAGAATAGAATAATAGGTTTGTCTTGCGGGTATAAAAGTAGCCTGTCCATTTTCCAGACATTAGTATAACTTTATTAGCATGCTACCCTATCGCTCGACTAGCCGAACTAGCCTCTCTTTTACCTTTTAACTTTCTTTAACTCTTTTCACTATTTATTAGTCATATAGTATCCACTGTGCTGGAGACGGAAGTTAAGCATGTCGGCACAAAAAGTGGCTCTTTTATCAAAACCAACTGCGAATCCTGATGGATACGGTGCCAAAGGTACACAATGAGACCCAAGAAAAACACCCACCCACACACAAATTACCTTCCTCAGACCTCAGAATATGTTTTTTTTCTCATGTAAATAGCATTACCATGGAAACAGTGTTCAACAATAGTTATGTGTGCCTGGATATCCTTGTCCTTCCTAAAGGCTTAGTAATTTTTTCATATATCTTCTAAGTTCTTCCAGTGATCCAGCTTAAAATAGTGGTATATTTAAAAAGACACCGAAGAGGCTGAATTGGAAACGACTCAGGAGATGTACTTCTCATAGCCTTTTAAAGACAGGCTTATGGAAAGGACACCTTGCTCCCCTAAGCGGCCCTTTATCTCACTGTAGTGTTGACATTCACTGACTGTGTCAGCTCCTTCTGAATATTCACCCCATACATACTGAATATTCATCTCAAGGAAACGGAGGAGACTTTGGATGAGAGATAGAGCGAGAGAGATCAATAAATGATTTATGTCCTTTTTTTATAAATGGTCTGACAGATTAATCAGTAATTCACTCCTGAGAATAGCAATGATATGATAGCGCTAGGCTATAACGAACGCAAGGAGGGCAGGAGTCGTTGACATTGAATGATAATGTGCAAGAAAAAAAAAGAGGAAGGTGACCTTATGTGATTTAAGATCAGGTGCCAAAGGAATTCCCTTTATATCTTAGCACAGGTCGTATACTGAAAATCCTAAATCGGCTCTAGGAAGTGAGGCGATTTAAACGATAGTAAAACACTGAAGTTACTGAACTCACTGAAGTATCACAAGCAGGTTGTGGGTGGGTGAGTGGGTGGGGGTGGGGTGTATGAGGCATGATGGTTTAGTGGTTAGCATGTTGGCCTTGCACCTCTGGGGTTAGGGGTTCAAGTATTGCTTCTGCTCTGGTGCATGACGTTGGCAACCTTTCCTCGCCCAACCCGAAGACACATTGTAGGCTGATTGGCATCTCTGAATTGCCCACATTGTATGTGAGCTTGTGCCCTGTGACAGGTCTGTCCCCTGTCTTGTCTCCTGGTGTGGTCCCTAGGCTCTCTGTAACCCTGTGTAGGGTAAATGGTGCTTGTGACTTCATGTGTTTTCTCAGATCCGATAGCTATCTGATTTGTTAAAACTGTTCCATTTACATTAGGCCACATAAATGCGTCTTGGCGAATCGGATATCGATCCGATCTTTCTGCTCCCGCCTAAAATGCAAATATATTTTACCTCATTTCCGGGGTAATTGAAACGGAACACGCTTTGGTGTGTGCGATTTTCAGAACGCAATCAAAAAGAAGACGAAAAAACTCGTTACGACGTTTATGCTACAAAAAACAGCATTTACTGTTTGCTGCATTTTCGCTGGCGGCAGCAGCGCGTTTTAAGACCCGACGAGACGCCTGGGTGAAAGATCACTTGTGAGTGACGTACTTCCGTTTGGGAGGAGTATAGTGCTGACGTATGTGGCTTGAACAACCACATTCATTTACACCTGTCCAGTTTCATCTGAAACGTGTCCCAGACCACCTCCTGAAGTGGTTTGTACCATCGGATTTATATCCGTCTCTAAAACGTTTTGGAGGGCATTTAGACCTGGTCTTTTTATCATCGGATAGCTGACGGATCACGGAAAACGCATGAAGTGACCAGGTGTAAAAAGCCCCAAACTAAGTAAAATATACTTCCCATACATGAGCCACAGTGAAAGGTGGAGGCTTTCTTTCTTACTACCCTGGGGTAGGAACATACAGTAGTAGCTTAGTGTTTAAGGTGTTGGACTATTGTTTGGAAGGTTGTGAGCTTGAATCCCAGATCCACCAATGTGCTACCACTGGGCCCCTGAGCAAGGCCTTTAACCCTTAATTGCTCAGTTGCATAAATGTAAGTCACTCTCGATAAGGGTGTCTGCCAAATGCCATAAATGTACCCTGCTTTTTCTGTTCTTGTATCTGTGCATTTCCAATCCTGTTACATCCAAGTCACGACAGGATCATAAGCAGAAGGAGCGATCTTTTAGAAGGTGTGGGTTATTTCTAAATTCCTGAATGAGCATACATCTGTGTATGACTAACACTGTTCTGACTGTTTATACACTGTGTGTCTTGCAGCAAGGTGTTAAACGCTGAGAAGAGAGAGCTGGTGGTGCTGAGAAGGTTGCACAGGCAAATAAAAGGAAAACCACTTTATCTTGTGACTGCCTCCTCACACTACTCACACCAACCATGTGCCAAATGTCAGGAGAAAAACAGGAGTGGTAATGGAGTCATCATGGAGACCTTGGCCCTAGCCAAAAGTCCCTCATTGTATTGAACGACTTTTAGCCCTAGCCAAAAGTCTCTCATTGTATTGAACATAATAAAACTCTCATAGAAGCTCACCTGCACTTCAACAACCTGCTTCATCATTCATTCATTCATCTTCTACCGCTTATCCGAACTACCTTGGGTCACGGGGAGCCTGTGCCTATCTCAGGCGCCATCAGGCATCAAGGCAGGATACACCCTGGACAGAGTGCCAACCCATCGCAGGGCACACACACACTCTCATTCACTCATGCAATCACACACTACGGACAATTTTCCAGAGATGCCAATCAACCTACCATGCATGTCTTTGGACCGGGGGAGGAAACCGGAGTACCCGGAGGAAACCCCCGAGGCACTTGGAGAACATGCAAACTCCACACACACAAGGCGGAGGCGGGAATCGAACCCCCAACCCTGGAGGTGTGAGGTGAACGTGCTAACCACTAAGCCACCGTGCCCCCCCCGCTTCATCAATGGATCAAATATCCATTCAAACCAAATACATACAAGAGACACTTCCCGCCTCTAGCGACTAGCTAGTTCCTAAACTGGTTGAATTCTCCTGACTGATAAATTCTCAACTCTTACAGGTCAGAAGTTTTTTTTTAGCCTGTTGTTATTTAACAAAAACAAGTGTGATAAAGGAGACAATTTATTCAGCACTGATGTAAGGAGTCCAGTTTCTTTCACTTTTTTTTAATGTTTTCTCTAGCCTGAGAATCATTTTTTTCCTTTAATGTTGTTGTTTTTTTTCTTTCTTACTAACTTCATCAAAACCCAATGAGTTCCATCAGCAGGATGTAATAAAGCATAAACTGTCCACAGCGAGTGCTAGCATGACGTGAGCAGACTGTGAGTCAGCAGAAGGAGCATCAGTTGCATTTTAATGGAGCAGATGGTGGCTATATCATGAACCGCACCGCCCGCAGGTTCCTCAGCTAGGACAGCATAGGATAGAACGACAGTGTCGGCGAGGTCAAGCGGAAAGCGAGTAAACTTGAGCGTTGTTTTTTGTTCGAAATTATTCTGACATTTAGCTGAAAATGTAAATGTAATTGTGCTGGGACCAATTAGCTGGGCCTTGTTTGCATATGCTTGCTGTGATTTACGGGCATATATCTAGCGATGCTAGATCTTTTGGAAAGTGGAAAAAAAAAAACCAAAAAAAAACATAGGAGATAATCACGATCTTGAATCTTGGCCTCATCTTGTGCTCTGCTAGAGCCACTTGTCTGTCTGTTTGCCTTGGACTTGCAGATCATGCAGGTAGTTTAGCAGCTCGGTGCACTGCGGCATGATACCATGCAGTTTAGGGGGTTTTTTTTTTGGAGGGTGCATCTCATTTGCCTGAATTTGCATTTGTTCAGCATCAAGCAGAGCATGGAGAGGTGCTGGGTGGAAATGGGCAGGAAGTGAGCTGGCTGAGTGGAGGGCACTCTGAGGGTGGCATTGTGTGTGAGAGAGAGCTAGAGAAGGAGGGAGAAAGAGAGAAAGCTCAGGAAAAAAATCCCACTCCTGGTGTTTTTCTTAAACCAAGGGGAGGGTTCTGGGTGTATGCATGTGCGCCTTCTTTAGGCACCCTGGAAGCCTGAGCTGATGAAATAAAGAGAGTGATGGAAAGAGAGCAAAAGCGAGAGAGAGAGAGAGAGAGAGAGAGAGAGAGAGAGACAAACTGGAAAGGAAAATTTTTTTTTCCTGAATACACCTCTAAATGCACATGCCAAGTTGAACCCCCCTCTGACACATCACAACTCATCCAGTCTCCTGACATCTCCTGACAGATTAAGTGCTTTTCATCTTTTTAGTTCAGCATTCTGCACGGAGGGAAAAAAAGGGGGGGAAATAACATTTTTTTTTTTTGTAAGCACAGACAGCACACATTACCAATATTCCCCTAAGCGTTTAATGTTGTCGCCCATGATTCAGAAAAGAAGAATGCAAAAGGTCAGATGGGCTTTATACTGTCTTTGGATATCCATAACAGGAAGACGATATTGGTGTCAGAATAATTCAGCGGAACACAGATCGCCGGCTGAGCCCCCGTTCCTCTCTACTGAGCCGCGGACACCCTGCTACCTGTCTCTTCACTGCACAAAGTTAAAGAGACCAAGTTAAGCAGAACCGAAGATGACTACATGGCTAAAACACACACAAACACACACATACACATACAGTCACACATTAAACATACAAAAGTAAGGTGATGCTGTGCATAAATCAACCTTATCTGCAGATGCTGGAGTGTTTGACAAAGGTTTACCCTTTATAATCTTTCCATATTCACTATTAAATGTTATATAAAGGGAAATAAATAGATAAATAGAACAAAAATCAGTCCAAGATAAACCTGGGAAAACATCAATCAGGCCAAAGGTATCTCTCATTATGAGGCTACCACCACCATGCTTCACTGTGGGGATGCTGTTTGTTCAGGTATTTATGTTCTTCTCTGAACATTATATTGCTTTTAAGGCATTTGGCAGACATCATAATACAGAGCAACTTATATTTTTACCTTATTTTATTCAACTGAGCAATGGAGGGTTAAGGGTCTTGCTCAGGAGCCCAGCAGTGGCAGCTTGGTGGACCTGGGATTCAAACTTATAACCTTTAGATCGGTAATCGAACACCATATTCACTTTAAGTGCACATAGTTGAATGTCGGTCAACTTGCTATGTGACCTTTGGTGCCAACCAGCTACACCAGGGCAAATTTACACCAAGGGGCAGAAACTAAATACTACAAATTCGTTTCAAAATCTTGATTGTGTTTTCCTTCTCCTTCAATAATCACAGGCTACTTTTTACCTTCCTGATGAAATCCATTTCAGTTCCAGGTTGTAACTCTGCATAATGCGAATTATGCATTCATACTGTTAAAAAAAAATAAAAATACAAAATCCCCACTGATCAGAAATCTTAAGCTCAGAATTAGCATTTTTGTGCAAAATATTCCTGCATGTGTCAATTCAACCATTAAAATAATCTCTGTAGGTAATTAAATCGTAAAATATGCTTTATTTAATGCCCAGGAAACTATTAAATAGCACCTTTACCCCTCATAAAGAATGCATAGATATGTTAATATGCATGATATGCAAATAAGACACGCCCCCACACCCTTCTGCTACCTGTTCAACACTCTGCTTAAAGCATGCTAAGCTGTTAGCTATGGCATAGCACACTATTATTGCTTTATATATATAAAATAATAAAAAGATTACATTGGGGAAATCTGAGCCTGAGCCTGAGTACTTCAGAAGCGGAGACACAAAAGAACTCACTAAGAATGAACAAATAATGGGAAAAGTTATTTTGAAAAATGTTACTGTTTATATTTGCTGAGTTAACTAGATGGCTAGTCAACTGCTAGTAAACTAGCTTACATGCTAGTTGCTAAGTAACTTGCTAAGTAACTTGCTAAGACATTTCAGTATCTGACAAAACACATCCTCACAACTAGACTGTACTGTGCCGCTACGATTAGCTTAGTTTGTTTGCATGCAGGGTGTTTAGCTAAAAGCTTCCAGTTACATTATTTACCCAAATGACACGTGTTAAAATTCATTCATTCATTCATTCATTCATTTTCTACCGCTTATCCGAACTACCTCGGGTCACGGGGAGCCTGTGCCTATATCAGGCGTCATCGGGCATCAAGGCAGGATACACCCTGGACGGAGTGCCAACCCATCGCAGGGCACACACACACACTCATTCACTCACACAATCACACACTAGGGACAATTTTTTCCAGAGATGCCAATCAACCTACCATGCATGTCTTTGGACCGGGGGAGGAAACCGGAGTACCCGGAGGAAACCCCCGAGGCACGGGGAGAACATGCAAACTCCACACACACAAGGCGGAGGCGGGAATCAAACCCCGACCCTGGAGGTGTGAGGCAAACGTGCTAACCACTAAGCCACTGTAATTTTTTTTTTATTTTTTTTTTCCTGAGCACTCTCAGTTAGCATCAGTTAAAATTCTCACAGCTATGTATTTCACCCAAAACAAGCAAGCAAGCAGTGAGACACAATGCTCTGTGAAAGAAAAGGCATGAAGAATCACTGAGTTTAACACAATTCACCTAATTATGTTCATTAGCAGACTGAGCACATTATTTGCCCTTATTACGTGTACAGCAGGGAAATTACCATGAATTTCAAATGGAGAGAAAATGGTGGGGAAATTCTGGTAATTAATTGATGCAGCTAAATTCCTGGGGGCAATGGTCTTATGCTTTCTCATTATTAGAGCATATAGAGTAATATTTAGTACTATTGACAAGGTTGTTTCTAGAATAGTGGTGCCATTTGTTTTCTACTTATACTACTTTTAGAAATGTGTGTCTACAGTAAAAAGAAAAGACGTTCTTTTCATTTTTATTTTGAAAACTGTGATGGAAAAGTTCTCTTTTAACCACCCAAACCACTACAAATACTCTTTACCTTAAAATATCATCTCTGAAAATTGAATTCTTTTGCCAAAATATGTAAATCCGTCAAACAACTCATGCTTGAAACATCACTGTCCATAAAAAAGACACATTTCACTTGTTTATGTCTATATTTGAAGTTGTCCACAAGTCTGACAGGAAGTTGCATCATGTGAATTTTCTGAAGAAAAACTTTGGGAATACAGTAACGTTTTCTATTTTTCATGAATTTGTGATGATTGTTGACAGAAAGTACAAAATTGTTACCTAAATGACAGACTAAAAGTTCATTTTTAATAAAAAATTTAATCTTTGGAATAATAGTTTTGTGTATTTGTGTACATTAAATAGATGCAAAAAAACTCAGCCCTGTTACTTATTTAAGGGCAAAATACAATCATTTATCATAAAGAAAGCTTGAGATATTGATGCCTGAGATGGTTAATATATTTGCCTAATTAGATGAATTAATTTTAAAGAGGGGGGTCACGGTGGCTTAGTGGTTAGCATGTTCGCCTCACACCTCCAGGGTTGGGGGTTCGATTCCTGCCTCCTCCTTGTGTGTGTGAAGTTCGCATGTTCTCCCCGTGCCTCAGGGGTTTCCTCTGGGTACTCCGGTTTCCTCCCCCGGTCCAAAGACATGCATGGTAGGTTGATTGGCATCTCTGGAAAATTGTCCGTAGTGTGTGATTGCGTGAGTGAATGAGAGTGTGTGTGTGCCCTGTGATGGGTTGGCACTCCATCCAGGGTGTATCCTGCCTTGATGCCTGATGACGCCTGACATAGGCACAGGCTCCCCGTGACCCGAGGTAGGTCGGATAAGCGGTAGAAAATGAATGAATGAATGAATGAATGAATGAACTTTAAAGAGTTAAAAGGGCTAAAAGACATTCCAGTTGCATTCCATAATGCACCTTTTACGATTGTAGTAAATATATGATTAGGTCGTGTTTGTAAAACAGACTTTAATTCAACTTTTTGATGTGTGTGTGTGTGTGTGTGTGTGTGTGTGTGTGTGTGTGTGTGTGTGTGTGTGTGTGTGAAAGATAAGATAGTATTCGAGTTGTAAGTGCTTCTAATTCTGTTTATCTAATTAAAGAGGGATCTTTCAGGGTCAGTACTCTACTTGTAGTGCTTGGAAACACAATAGGATCGCATTCAAGCCTGAGTTCTCTAACAGCACAGACAAAGAGTCTGGCTGAACATTAAAGTGGACACGAGGGAACATGGCTGAGTATCAGCACCAGCCCACAAACCAGATCTGTCACCTCCCTGAAGACCAGACTTGAGGAGGACAGGGAGATGAGGCAGGATTGGATGACAAGGCAATATCAACAAAGATCAGATTCACATCTCTAACTTCATATCTCTCTCTCTCACTCTCTCTCACACATATATACATATTGTGGCCTTCAAATCAATATCCAAAGTGTTGGTTTGTTGGAAGACTGCAGCTCTGTACTGTCATGTCTCTGAGACAGATGGTCGAAGCGCTTTAATGATTTGGGGATTAAATTATCTGACACTTTTCAAAGAAGTGGTGACAGCAGAGTCGTAACTTTTTTCCATCATGGGAGAAAAAGTCTGAATAAAGGTCACAAGTCACAAGGACTTAATTCTTTCTAGTGTACTTGAATTTAAAAGTGAAAATATTTGGGAATAACCATTTAGAGAAGAATAGAATAGGATAGAATAAAAATATATCTATTTTTTAAATGTTATAAATTTGCCCAAAGACTATTTCACTACAGTCAAGTGCAGGGGCGTAGATTATAAAATACTTTTTATAAAAAGTAAATTCGTCCCCCTCACTTTTTTAGTGGAGCGTTGTGTTCACCACATGTTGAGGTTTTAATGGAGCAATGTATATAAATGCAGAGTGATTTAAAATTCAAAGAGACAAGAAAGTTTAAGATAGTCTATACATGAAGTTCACGGCAATCAGTCACTCACTTGTCACGTCATCATCACGCGCCGCCAGTACTGTAGCTCGAGTCGCACAGCATTCGGTTACGATGAGCTCAAGGCAGCAAAAAATGCTTCACTCCTTTTTTTATAAAAATGTCAAGCAGTGTAAGTTGGCATATGGTATCCGAATTGTGTTGCACAATGTTTAGTAACTCTGCCTGTTGCTCTTGTTGAATAATTAGCAAGTTTAAAGGATTATAAGGAAAAATATCTGCTTTGACAAACGTTATATAAACTCTTTTATAACGTCTTTTGTTTTAACAAGTGTGTTATATACTTTATACTCAAAAGGGTACACATTACTACCCTAGAGTACTGGTACTCTAGGGTAGTAATGTGTACCCTTTTGAGTAAATTTTGGTCAATGTGTACCTTAATGTACAACTATACATTTTTGGGGTTAAATAAGGTACAAAGATGGCCTTTTAAGGGTACTGTCCCAGTGGCAAGCTGTTCTATTTCTTTCTTTCTTTCTTTCTTTCTTTCTGTTTTATAATCATATATAATCATAACGCATATAAAGCATGATTAAAAAAATCATGATTAAAAATAAAACCTGTCATTTACACAAGTGTTAACTGAAAGAAAAAACAGATAACACTAGACATTTCGTCCCCCCCACTTTTTAAATGATGGCTACGCCCCGGTCAAGTGTAATTTGAGTTTTTTTTTTAGGTTTTAAACAAAATATTTTAATTTCTTCTTTGATTATTACAGCTCAAGTTTTTTTCTTCACAATTCACCACTTTAAAACCCTCAAATTAAACCCTCAAATTAAACCCTAATTAATAAATGCTTTCAATGAAAAGACACAAAGCCAATATTTAAAACATATAATGAATTACAATAATAAAATCAATTTCTTTTTCTTTTTGGTGTGGATATCACTAAAAATGCCTGTATAAATAAAAACTCAAACAAAGTCCAGTCACATCACATACAGTAGAAACATGTTCACCTTGGAACTATTAATAATTAACATATACAAAATGTCGTGTTTCAAGTTAAAGTACGTGCTATTTATATACTATTCTATGATTTGCTGTGCATCGGTACTCAACTTAAATCTATGTTCAAAGCCAATTTTCTTATTTTTCCTTACTTGCTTCCCCCTTGTATGTTTCATTTTGTTGGTTTTAATTCCCATTCTAAGCACTTCAGGAGCTTTAAAAGAAACCACTGTCTGTCAAAATTCCTCCTAATGATAATAAATTGATCGATTTAATACCGTGATGAAATGACACCCAGGAGTGAGGCATTAAGATTGGATAAACAGGAACAATATGGTGCTCGGTGAAGGGTTTGCACCCGGACCAGAACGAGGAGGATCAAACAAGGAAGAGAGTCAGACACCAGAGACTGGTTCATTAGTCTCACAGTGGCCATTCCATCTGGACTTGGTCACTGGGGTCAGCAACTGAACGTGGCAGAGGGAGACATGAAATGAGAGGCAAACAGACGGCAAGGTGAAGAAACGATGCAGGAAGCAAGACAGTGTGAAGAAAGACACAGATGAGTAACCACCCACTAACACCCCTGACAAAAATTAAACATGTTTTTTTTTTTTTTTTTTTGGCAGATTGGAAGGGTTGTGTGCTCTGGTGTATCTAGATGTCCTTCTCAAATGACTAAACTTCAGAAATGGGTGATGAGATTGTACCGCCATTACAGTACAGTACTGCCTATTAAACGTGCACACGCGAGACTACCCTGTGAAAGAAAAAAATATATTCTAAAGGTATATAGTTGTACTGAAAGGTACAAGACTTGCCTTTTAGGGTCTAAATATAGCTCACAAAAATACGTTTTATACTATAAAAGTATAAAAGAGATACCATTGAAAGCATGACACAAGTGCTTTTCCTTTAAAAGCTTTAAATGTTTTAACCATACAACCTAAAATTCATTACTGTGTGTCAGAACACAGCAGTTAACACACAGTAAGTCACAATAAAGTGTATAGTACAAATAGTAAACTACAGTAAACTACAGTATAGTAAACCTGCCACTTATATACAAATATATCATGAAATATTTAACAGACAGTTTCCATTCCAGATGAAGGAAGGCATCGGGGAAAAAAAAATCAGCAAATAACAGAGGCTAACAGCTTATCTAGCTAACACATAACCGTTACATATTCTATTTGAACAGTGAAAAGGTGTAATGACAGTAGAAACCAGCCAGAAACAATGGAAATAGCAACATTTCCCTCGGAAACAGCAACGTTTACCTCAGAAATAACACCACTTTCTCAGAAAGAGCAACATTTACCTCTTAAATAACAACATTTCCCTCAGAAACAGCAAGGTTTACCTCAGAAATAGCACCACTTTCTCAGAAAGAGCAACATTTACCTCAGAAATAGCACCACTTTCTCAGAAACAGCATTTACCTCAGAAATAACACCAGATTTCTCAGAAAGAGCAACATTTACCTCAGAAATAACACCACTTTCTCAGAAAGAGCAACATTTACCTCTTAAATAACATTTCCCTCAGAAATAGCAATATTACCTCAGAAACAGCAATGTTTACCTCAGAAATAACTCCACTTCTTCAGAAATAGCAACATTTTTCTCAGAAATGCTGCTAAATTTTTAAAGACTGCTTTGGAATAAAATCATGCTTAATTTATACTTAACATCATCAACGATTAACTGGGTCATTATTTCTATCACGTAAATAGAAAGTAACACTCTTTTAAAAAACTTGAATGTCATCTCAGTTGTCTCTTACAGGTTTTTTTTAATATAGTCAGCCTTGAATTAATCCCACACTACTGCTTTGTAAACTATTTATGCGTTAATTCTGAATGTGTCAAGAACCTCCAGCATAAATACAATAAAGACGAGACCACAACATTTGCGAGCACCATAACATCATGTTCAATATAGAAATAAACAGTAATGATTGTTAACATTAAGTACCACAGTAGAAATGTAGTAGCATTGCGATTCAGAGCAACCAATTATAATAAAAATTCTTTATATAAACATAGTGTTTATTGATATGGATCGTAGTTTATCCTAAGTTTTTCCCCCCAATGAGATTTCATTTCCACTAATCTCTTTTGCTCGTTCAAAACAAAACCTCTCTGCAATTCAAACTGACACCCTTTTAAAAACTCTCAATATGTCCGTTCTTGTCATTTCAATGATGCTTTGCCAATGGCCAGAGGGATTCAGTAATTACCAGCCACTCTGGATGCATGTTTATTGCTCACGACCCAAAATGGCTCCGGCGGAGCAGCGAGTCCAGGGCTGCCAGGGGAACGAGGCTGAGAGCAGACAGCAGATGCTGCCCGTGCTTGGCACACAGATGCATGCAGGCGGCTCAACCATCATCGCAGCCAGGAAAGAGATAGAGAGTCAGAAAGACAGCAAGAAAGAAGAGAAAAAAGAGGAGAGACAACATACAGTGACAGGTGTCAAAACCTAGCTACTGTTCACCAGCGCCAAAAGCCCAGTGAATTCCTATTATAGAGCGGGACACTGCCATGAGAGTCAGACAAAGTCGCTCTCTGTCTCACTGTCAAAAAAACACAAAGTACATACAGGTATGATGCAACTTGAAGTGGCCAAAAAATAAACAGTACACCAAGGCATACAGATTAAAATATTTTCTAACCATATGATGCTGCAAGTTACGAAGGTTAACTTCCACAACCTATCCTCATTCATCCCTCAATCTCAGTAACAGACTTTATACCAGTGGTTCTCAAACTTATTATAGCTGGAATCCTCTTTTTGCAAATATGTAAATATTTGCAAAATATTTATCCATTTATATGTAAATTTAAATGGATAAAGACAGAATCTCATGGAATTTTTGAATTCAGAAAGCTTGATTATTCACAACGTTCAAAATGTTTGGCACCCGATGCAAAGGTGGGAAGCGTTTCAACGGTTTGAAGCATGTGACCCGTTTGGCCAAACTGGGCACGTGGGTGCTAACAAATGTAAATTTTGGATTTAAATATCTTATAGAAGTCATGGACTTCCGACACTTGATACCTCATTATAAAGCGAACACTTGTAGCATTATGATACTTGCTGGAAAAGTATACATCAAAACCATAAATAAATAAATGAACGCATGGATGGGCAAGTGGAAAATTACACGACCAAGGTATGGCATGTGCACAAAAAAATCGAATCATGCCCATAAGCCATCACATGCTCAGGTTCATGCTGTTTCCTGGGTAACATCGGACTGCATCATCTTCCATACTGCAGCATCACAGCAGCTCAGGTCAGTTTGGTGCGATTCATTAATCAGCCTGAGACCTCAGGGGAATCCTCCATCTCCTCCTCTCTCACATTCTTTTTTCTTTTCCTCCCTGGCATCACTAGCCAAATGATTCTCTTTTTCTCTCCACCTTTTTTCCTTTTCACGTAACAATACGGCTGCTTGTTTGTTGGGCAGCGGTCTCTAGAGCACGATCGCTAAACAAATCTGCTTGCATGGTAGATAGTGCTGGGTAATTGGCACAAAACAGTTGTTTTTTTTAATCACAAACCTGCACATTTCAGCCTGCTTTTCTTTTACAACCCTGCTTCTTCCATCCATAGCAATGCAAGCTTTATTAATCACTGTCCAGGATAATAAGACCCTCAATAGATGGTAATTGCTGTTTACGGGGATCGTGCGACAGCTTTACCGGCCCCCGTGGCAACATGGCACAACTACAAACCTTCGGGGAAAAGAGTCTATTACTGCCACACGGGCATGAAGTGTAGTCTAAGCGTTTCCAGGAAATAAGTCTGCAATGGTGTTTTAGTGTAAAACATAAAAGAGGGCATTTTATAGTAACGTGCACGTTAAGAGCTTTGAAACTTAAAAGTGTGCATTCCCTTTGAACCAAGGTCACTCTGATCCTTTCACTTACTTTTGAAGCACTATACCTTTAATCAGTTCCATTGATCGATGTTCAGCTCCACCTGTTTCACTAAAAGCCTGAATTTATTCACTCCCTTTGCTCTTTAAGCCTAATTATTATGCTTCGATATTAATAGAATATTAAGACTTTGCTAAAAAAAAATACAAAAAGATATATTTAACTAAAACGCCGTTTTATTAACAGACATTTTTGCTATGGTATGTGGTAGGAACAAATAAAGTTTGATTCGGGGAATTGATACCACAGATTTAGTCTTTAGTTTATATGAAATACTTTACTATATTATCTGTTATCTTCAAATCGTTAGCTTTAATTCTTCCTTTCATGGTCTAAAGGTTTTTCAACCAACACTGCTGACTAAACAGAATACAATATCTACTTTAGAAACTCCACGATATTTATAAAACTCAGGGCTTTTTATATCCAGTTATTCACCTTAAAGCTTCCTGTCCATTAACGACTATGACTTATCCTAATATAAAGAATGATAGTAGAGTTCTAATAAAAATTGCTGCTGAATTTAACGGGTTACGTAGCCGAATGATTTAAAATCACGCTATCTAGTGTGAGATGAGGATGGGTTCTCTTTTGAGACTCTCAAGGTTTCTTCATCTTCTCTCAAGGAGTTGGACAGAAGACCGTAAATATTTAGTCCCTTGTATATATCGACATTCAGGAGTAAAAGTTAAGTGTTAAATAGAAGGTTAATTGTGAACATATCACTGCAGCTAGATGAAATTAATATAACATATTAACTCATATTTTGGATATAATCTATGACGTCTCATCACACATGAGGGAAGCTGATGTTTGTTTAGATTGTCAACTTGTTTAAAGTGAAAAATTATCCAAATAATGATTATTTTCCTATATGAGCATGTGACAGAATGTTGTACTCTCATCTTAAACCACAGTCTCACAATGACAATTTTTATTTAATAATTTATGTCACGTCAACATAGACTTTGCACCCCAATTCCCAAGATTCCCAAGATTCCCAGTTGTTCCCCTTCGCTCTCTTTTTACTCTCTTGAAGAAAATCAGATGTCATTCATTCATTCATTCATTTTCTACCGCTTATCCGAACTACCTCGGGTCACGGGGAGCCTGTGCCTATCTCAGGCGTCATCGGGCATCAAGGCAGGATACACCCTGGACAGAGTGCCAACCCATCGCAGGGCACACACACACTCTCATTCACTCACGCAATCACACACTATGGCACACACTATGGACAATTTTTCCAGAGATGCCAATCAACCTACCATGCATGTCTTTGGACCGGGGGAGGAAACCAGAGTACCCAGAGGAAACCCCCGAGGAACGTGCTGACCACTAAGCCACCGTGCCCCCATCAGATGTCATGTTCAGAGAAACTAAAAAAACTGCAAACTCCTCTGTACTGGAGACTTTGAGAAAAGGAAGTGAAATGTATGTGACTCGATTAATCAGAGAGAGATCTTCATTTTTATCATTTTTTTTCTGTGAGCAATAGCATAATGTCTAGGAATGATGGCTAGATGAATGACAATTGAAAGAACGGTGGATCATCTATAATTTTTTTCTTTGACTATTTCTGTGCAGCCTTTTCCAATATTTATCTATCATCACCCCTGAGGTACTGATCGCTCTTTAACACTTGAACACAGCCTGGCCTGAGATTGACCCCACAATCACATCTCAAACTGTCGCTCTATGTTATATGAAGCTGACTATCCCATGGCTTACTACCATCGAAGCAGGCTTTGATGTTCACACAGTGTTTATGCAGTGTGTCTAACATGTGCAGATGGAGTATATTATTTAAGACGGGCACTGTGAAGAAAAGGAGCAACAGTCTTTAATGTGGATTATAGGTGATGGCACATGGCAGTCGTATTGGTCTAAACAGGATTTGTGTTAAATGCACAAGGAAGCGCTACATCAGGAGTGTTTATAGCACGTGGCATGTGTGTACGTTTCAAACAGGACGTGGCACAGGTGTGTGTGTGTCTGTGTCTGTGTGTTGTTCGTACAGTCCACAAAAAAGCACAAGTTTGTAGACATTCGTGACTTCTATACTAACAATTCAACACTCTTTTAAAAAGAGGTTCCTTGGCATTTTATTTAGGACCCTAGGTTTCTGTACTTGGCCATTAGACACTTCTTCCAACAAAAAACGATTCTGTGTAGAACCCTAGGTGAGCAATGAACCTTTTATCTTAAAGCGCATTCAAAGAACGTGTTAGGGTGCCATTACTTTTAGGAATTTTATCTCTACGTAAAATGTTTAGAAATGACGTGTTTATGAATTTTAGAAAAGATTAAAAAGTTAAATTAAATTAGTGAAAACACTTCAATAAGAGGGAGGAGTTACACTGTTGAACACAAGGTAGTTTTTGTTGATAACACATTTGTATACTGTGATTGAATTTGCTGTATTTTCTTGTCTAGATGAATAAATAATCTTACAAATGGTCTTACCACCAATTGGTTAACAACAACAACAACAACAACAGAAAAGCGCCTTAGATTTTTTTTATGTAACTTTTCTGAATTCTAGAATTGCATATTCTCTTTTTCCATTCAAACCAATATGGGGTGCTTTAACACCACTACCCCAGAGAACACTAACAACACTACCCCAGAGAATGAGACAATGAGAACATTTTTGTTCCTCATCGCAATTAAACAATTACATTCTAGTTTAATTCTGGTTTGTTAAAACCACCTTGTTCTCCAGATCCAGATATAGACTGATACGTCGGGTCTATTTGCCCGAGCGAATCCGATATATCTGATTACACGGGGTCACGGCAGGCAGCCAAAAAAACTAACCTACATTGACGCTTGATGCCAGCATGAGAAAATAAAGAGCATAAGCCAATTCTATGGCAACAACAAATCGATTGGCCCATCTACGCTGGAGGACGGTGACCTGAGACCGGTTCATTGATCAGCACTCGCAGCACTTTCCCTGGAGATTCAGCTATAGGACAATATCATGGCACGCCAATGCACAACTCCTCAAACAAATGAAGCGTGTAGATGATGTACTCAGCAGTTTAGAGAAAACAATCTATACCATCAGAGAGAGAGAGAGAGAGAGAGAGAGAGAGAGAGAGAAATCTAGTGCAAAATATATCTTTACACCAACTGTGATCACTTATAATGTGCGTATTTGAATAACAATATCTTCAAAGTGGTTTTTTTCCATAGGTTCTCCTTGGGTTCTTTAATGCCCCTTTTCCACCGAGGCAGTTTGAGTGCTGGAGCCTAATTTAGAACCAGTTCTTTCTTTTTCTTTTGCTGGTCTAGACTTAAGAACTGCTTGTGTCAGGGGCTGTGGGCGGGGCTACTGTTAGCGCATTTGATAATGTACCTTAAGTATACTAATGATTAATACACTTTTACTTTACCGCAATATGATACATTATCAGCACACATGATAGTACTGTAGGTAGCTACATGCTAAGGCTAACTTTTTTTGTGTTAATGATAAAATAACGTTAAGTACTTTCTCGATTACAACCTCCGTTTATACAGATTACACGGAGCTGGATTCACCGCGTTTGGGTGTTAATGTAGGATCACAAAGCCATGAGCATTAACAGTAAAGCAACATCCGCCATTGTTGATGTTGTGTTTGTGTTTGCCGCTGCTGCGCTAACGTTGCTGGGACACGTAACACGTATACAGTGACGTCAGACTCGACTCTGTGACGGCTCTCTAACCGATGGAAAGGCAAACCGGTTCTTAGAAGGTTCGCCAGTGGAACCAACTTTGAACCAGCACCAGTGCTAGCTCTGAACCAGCACCCGGTACTTTTCGGTGGAAAAGGGGTAAAAAGGTCCACTGAATAATTAAGGGCTCTTCATGGGTTCTATTAAGAATTCACTGAATAAAAATTATTTTAAGGATGGTTTCAAGTGTACATTCCTTGCATAACTTAGGGTTCTTCATGTGGTTCATAGTCAGTTTTAAGTGATCACTGTTATCAAGGGTTTATTGTGTGTTCTTTTAAGGATCTATTGAATAGCTAATGATTATTCATGGTTTCCTGTCATTCTTTTAAGGATCCCTTGGTTTTTATGAGTTATTTATGAGGATTATTTGTGGTTTCCTTTAGGTCTTCACTGGATAATTACTGTAAGAGTTTTTTGTGGCTTCTTTAAAGAGACCAATGGATAATTAAGTTCTTTAAAGTTCCTTTAAAGGGTTTATCATTGAGGGTTCTTTTGTGGGTTCTGTTAAGAATCCAATGAATAATTAAAGATTATTCAAAGGTTCTTATAGGGATCTCTTATAAAATAAAGGTTTCTTCTGTCACTTTTTTAAGAATTTATTGGATTACTATGGGTTTTCTATGGGTTCTTTTAGAATTAAGGATTATATATGGTTCCTTTTTGGTCTTCACTGGATAATAAGAGTTCTTTGTGGGTTCTTTAAAGGGTCCATTGGCAAATTAAGGGTTCTTTATAACATTAAATCTTCTTCATGGGTTCTGTTAAGGATCCATTGCATAATTAAGGATTATTCATGGGTACTTTTAGTGGTTCATTAGATAATTAATGGTTCCTTATTGGTTCTTTTACAAAGGCATTGGATGATTGGGTTTTTTCCAAAGAAGACGCTTTGACTTAGGCCTTTATAACACATCTATAAGCATTACATAAAAGACGTGTGTATGGTAGAAACGTGAAATATAGTGATAAAGGTATAGCATTAAATACAGATGGAGCACTGAGCGTAGGCAAAGCTATCCGAGGCCATCAGAGAGCTGTCATGGAGTTATTACACAACCACTAAATCTGAGAGTTAAGCAAACAAGATAGAAGAGTAAAGTGTAGCATCGGCGCTACATGTAGAATTCCTGTCACTACTTCAGTAAGAGCGATGATTGCGTCTGAAACACTGGTAATTGGAGATAATTGGCAATAACATCAGTGGTGAGTGTTCAGACAGCAGAACGCATGTCAAGAGTCTGGAAGACGGGTTTGGGTTTGACAGATAAACATTCGAGCAGAGATGTTTTAATGGACCAGGGACTCTTTTTCTCTTTAGTATTTTTTTTTCTCCACCTCCTCCTTTTTCTCCTCCTCCTGCAAATTTGAGGAGAAATCCCTCAATGCTTGTGTCGCTGGCCTTTTGTCATTTTTAAATTTTTTTGCTTGCATCACCACTTTTCTGTTTGCAGCACAACAGGATTCCTTGCTATCACTTCCCTCCATTTAATTGGGACATTAATCTTCTTAATCCCTTTCTCTCTCCTGCTAACTCTCTCTCTCTCTCTCTCTCTCTCTGTTGCTCTCTCCCTGTCTGTCTGTCTCTCTCTTTGTCTGTCTGTCCCACCTTACTCACTTACTCCTTCTCTCATTTCCTCATTGTCTCAATTTCCCTCTCTCTCTCTCTCTCTCTCTCTCTCTCTCTCTCTCTCTCTCACACACACACACACAGAGTCAAGCAGGTCAGTGACAGCACCTACTGTGTTTGAAAGCTCGCCTGTCTGCTCTCTTCCCTCCACTCTCCCACAATCTGTTACCTCCTCTCCAGCGCCATTATTTATTGATCAGAGCAGAGCCGAGCCCGTGCCAAGGCCAGGGGGCAAAACACCATTTCCATAAAATATATTTAAAGCCACACTCATCATCCTCATATGTGTTTATTTTCATGCCAGACAGATTATAGATACACACTACTGAAACTATACAGTACAAGATATCTGACCATTTGTGTGATCAATAGGGATTTCTTTATGAGGACCAAAAACAAGAATTTCTTTATAAAAATAAATCATACAAGAAATTATGATATCTCTGTATGCAGATCACTTTATTACATTCTTTTAGGGGTTCATTAAATAATTAAGGGTTCTTCAAATAGTTCTTGTAAGAATCTATTTACATAATATTGAGTTTTTCATTGGTTCGGTTGATAATAAGTGTACTTTATAGTTCCTTTTAAGGGTTCGGTGAATCATTATGGGTTCTGTATGGGTTCTTTTAAGGATTAATTGAATAAATATGGATGGTTCAAGGGTTCTATTAGGAGTTCATTATATAATTAAGGGTTGTTACATTTACATTATCTCTTTTTTTTAGAGAGGGTTAAGGGCCTTGCTCAGGGGCCCAACAGTGGCAGCTTGTTGGACCAGAGATCTAACTCACAACCTTCCGATTGGTAGCTCAACACCTTAACCATTAGGCTACCACATGCCCATGCTTCAGTGGTTCTTTTAAGAATTTATAGGATAATTATGAGTTTTTAAGTCCTTTGGACAATTAAGGTTTGTTCTTGTGTTCTTTGAAGAATTTATTGGATAAGTCTTGGATTTTCCTGGGTTAAGTTCATTGGCTAATTAAGAGATCCGTAAAAGAAATGATCTAACCTGGTATATACACTCACCGGCCACTTTATTAGGTACACCTTACTAGTACCGGTGTGGTCTTCTGCTGCTGTAGCCCATCCGCCTCAAGGTTCGACGTGTTGTGTGTTCAGAGATGCTCTTCTCCATACCTCGGTTGTAACGAGTGGTTATTTGAGTTACTGTTGCCTTTCTATCAGCTCGAACCGGTCTGGCCATTCTCCTCTGACCTCTGGCATCAACAAGGCATTTGCACCCACAGAACTGCCGCTCACTGGATATTTTCTCTGTAAACCCTAGAGATGGTTGTGTGTGAAAATCCCAGTAGATCAGCAGTTTCTGAAATACTCAGACCAGCCCGTCTGGCACCAACAACCATGTCACGATCATAGTCACTTAAATCACTTTTCTTCCCCATTCTGATGCTCGGTTTGAACTACAGCAGATCGCCTTGACCATGTCTACATGCCTAAATGCATTGAGTTGTTGCCATGTGATTGGCTGATTAGAAATTTGCATTAACGAGCAGTTGGACAGGTGTAGCTAATAAAGTGGCCGGTGAGTGTATATTGTATCATTTTATAACATAGCACTGGATTCACCTTATTCCATAGCTGCTTTTATTGTTAATTTTTTCATACATAATATTCATCCTGCTTCCGTATGAATAGTCCTGAACTTCCCCGGAGGTCAGATGGAGAAATTCCCAGCCATGTGTTGACGCGATGCTGTAATCTCCTGTCTGGTACAGCCTCGTTTCCGTTCCTTCACAACGAAGATGATCAATTGACCGGTTTTAGGCATCATGTGATAATCGTTCATGTCGAGGGCAAGGTACGGAATATGAATTAAGTGTGTGAAGGAATTCTCAGCTGGCTACAACCCGGGGCACTACAGCCATGCATCACCGCTGGGCCATTAATCACACTAGCCTAGTTATCTCAGGAACGGCTGCTTGAGGCACAAATACACACACACACACACACACACACACACACACACACAAATTCAAGGTTTATTAGGGTGAACATTCACTTCGATACATACCCACACTAGAGGATGTGCAGCATTATTATGAATCAGGGATATGGCCAGGGCGCTGTATACCAGCAGGTGGAAAGGAAAAGAGAGAGAGAGAGAGAGAGAGAGAGAGAGAGAGAGCTGAAGAGCCATCTGTTGTCTAGAACTGAATCAGGCCTTAATTTTGGAACAGGGATATCTGCGCTTATGTTCTCCCATCCATGACCCCTGTTCAGGGAGATGAATTTTAATTTAAGCGCAAACAGGCAGCAGACATGGCTGTTCCTGCCACCATGTTTCACAAGACAGCAGGGAGAGAACAAACACACTCTGTGCTGCCTACTGTCTTCAGGGATAACACCACACACACACACACACACACACACACACAGCATCTGTAAACAGACGGTCAGATGCACAAGATAAAGGCTGTCTGAAGTTTAGCACCAAACTCGTGGTAATTAACTAAAACAGCTGTGGTCACCGCTAATGACGCAGCTGTCTATCTACTGAGGCCACGCTCTTGTTTATTAAATTCATTTCGATTATTTTTTTCAAATGCCAAAATAATGATAAGGCAAATCTAGACTTAGATACTGAGATTTCACTTGTAGCTAAAAGAAATATGAGGTAATTTGTTACTAAACTTTCTATTTAGTAGTAAAGATTGCTAATTAGTAATTAGTAAGAGTAGCAATTAAACAAAATAATTTGAACTCATATTGAATATTTTGGTAGACAAATCAGTTTAAATTCATTTATGTTTCTTGAGAAAAATGTGAGCTACTCTGCTAGTTTTTCGATTTAGGAAACTTGCTACTTAATGTTAGCGGTGAAACTAAATCATTTTGAGTATGCTTTTCTATTTTTTGGTAAATTTGGTAGAAATGTGAGGTAGATTGATAGCAAATTTTCTAGCTTACTAGCCAGGTAGGTTGCTAAATTGTTATGGTTAGTGAGTTAAAGAAGTTATTGTAAGAACAATATCGACAAGAACAATATCGATTATTAATTTAGCTATTTTTAGTGCTAAGCAATAGTCATTTTAATAGCCATGTCAGTAATACAAGGTTAGCAGTGTTGCTGTCTTCTAGATGTGATCTTAAGCATTCAAAAATGTATTATTAAAGAACGTTATTATTTATAAAGCTTAAAATGACATATTTAGTAGCATTTTAATGAAAGCAACAGCTTCAACATTCCAGCAGCTGGAATAGTGAATAAAAAGGGGGTAAAAAAAGATGCTACAAGAAAAGACAAAGTGTTGAAAGGAAACGTTGACGTTGAAAAGGATGGCATGCAGGTGTGGGATTCATTAACAGGGTCCGCACACACACACACACACATACACACACACACACACACACACACACACACAAACACACATATCTCCTGCTTTGCTATTACACATCTGTTCCTCTGTGATATCTGAGTAGATGCTTAGCTGTATTACTATGGAGGCGTGTTAATGAGCAATAAGGACACACACAGAGAGAGAGAGAGAGAGAGAGAGAGAGAGAGAGGGAGGGAGGGAGGGAGAGATGGGCCTGTTGGGAGGCCACTTGACCTGTTAAAATATTAAGCACTACCATATTTACTACCATTAACTGTTAAGTGCTGACTGGGCTTCAAAAGCATATCACATGTGTGCACTGTCACACACATATAGTCTCTCTCTCTGTCTCTCTCTCTCTCTCTATCTCTCTCTCGCTCGCTCTCCTATCTCTCTCACACACACATGATGATCTCCTGCTTCACTGTGACCAAATCACCCCCCCTCTTGTGGTTAGTGGCAGTTTTAATTGCCATGGTCACTGCTTCGACCCCAGGGGGTCATTTCAATTAAACTGAGAGAGAGAGAGAGAGAGAGAGAGAGAGAGAGAGAGAGACTGAGAGAGAGAGAGAAAGATAGAAGACTCTCTCTGTCGTCCTGAGGTTCATTAGCCGGAGAAACAGTCATGTTTCACAACAGCTCCAACTCTAGAGCAACATCCAACACAAAGATGCCAGTCAATTAGTCAGTTTATTAACTAAACTGAGCCTCATCTTATTTAACTACGTGTAAATAATGACATCACACGCTGGATTCTAACATGTACAGTCCAATCTGATGAAAAATATAATACATCATCTTAAGGATCTTAACGATTTTTAACACAAAGACTACTAAAAACAGCCAGAAACCATCTCTGCAGCTTCAGCCTCATTATCAATGCAGAAACCTATGAATAAACATGAATATGCAAATGAGGAACGCCCACCTGTCCATGAACAAGGTTTTTCAGAACGGCCGTTTTGCTGTGCGACATCGTATTATTTTTCAGAGATTCTTTCGTTTTACTTTCTTCCCGATTGTCAAAATAGGGTTTGTTCATCGCTACGGTTAGCGGTGTGTGTTAACTAGTTAGCTTAGCTTTTTTTTAAACGTCATTCACTCGAGTTCAAAGTTGCGGATCTACAAAAAGAGTAAGAAAGTTTCTACTTTTTAAATAGCAGAATATATGAACAGCGGGGTTTTAAAAATTGACACAGGTTCACAATTAAATTTGCAAAAAAAAAAGAAAAAAAAAAAACAGAAAAAAGAGTGTAAAACATTTAGTTGAAGTACCGTTGTAATACGTTATAGAGCCGAGACTATGACACCGTATATAGAAATAAGGAGTAATTTCCTCATAATATTAATAACAACAAGAGACTCTAAAGTTTTTCTGCGTCTGCACGGTTCAGGGTAACTGAATCAGGGGGTGTTTTATGAACCGACTGCATCGAATCAAGCATCCAGCACCCATTAAAAACATGGAGTGACAGCTTAATCTATTCCCGTCAGCTGCAACAAAACGCGTCGATGCATGCATAACCTTATCACACACCGGCTTGATGCACGCAGCCTCGCCCTGGGGGAACATCAACATAATCATTCACCACAATTTTCATTCAGCTTGACCTCTGACCTCTAGCCCTCAGGGCTGCATGCAGGGTGAACACGTCTGGACCGGACCGTGGGCGTGGCCTGAGGGGAAAATGAACACCCCTGAATGCATGTGTGTGTGTGTGTGTGTGTGTGTGTGTGTGTGTGTGTGTGTGTGTGTGTGTGTCGGCCACGCTTATCTCTGTGGTGTTAAATAAACAACCAAGCAGAGACTGTTTTTTTTTCCAAGAACCTTCTGGAAAGCTTCGCTGCACACCCACTGGGCCTTTGTGTGTGTTGAAGCTTGGCTGAACCCACGGGGCAACGGCGCAAATCACAGGCTCTGGGAGCGTCTGGACAGGTCTGAATAAGATACGGCTCGTGTCTCTGAGACTGGCAGGATATGTGTCTGAGAGTCTATTCAAGCCTGAGCTTGAAGAAAAACCTGAATTTTAATACGGGAAATGAACCAAAAAAAAAAAGATCCACAATCCCTCACAATCCTCCAGATATAAAGCAAACATTCATCAATAAAACACATTACACCAAAGCGAAAAATCAATGACAATTAAATCAGTACAAAGTCAAGGGTTGTGAAGAAAACGGATTATAGCAACACAGATAAAAAAGAGTCTTTTTTTTCACAAACTCCCTTTAAAAACATGCCATAATCAGATTTTACATGCTGACTGAATGCTGAGTGTCTCTATAGGCTACAGATGGCAGTTTGGTTGATGATGGATCACATCTATAAAACTTCTATGAAATTAATGGTGTTTCTTTAAAACATACAAAAAAAAAAAGTCTATCAACATTATATTTATTTATGTATTTATATATGTACATTTTTATTATCTTCTGCTTTTTATTATTATTATTATTATTATTATTATTATTATTATATAGACTACATTATTCATATGTGAAAGTCAAAAAATGAAAAGTAAAAAATACCTGGGAGCAAAAAATCTGAAAAAAAAAATAACTTTTTGTTTTTGATTTGTTGACACACAGATTAACATTTTGTCTATTTCTTATCCTTTGTTTTGTGTTTTTTTATTTCAATGGATTTTATCCACATTGATATAGGACAAGAAAATGACTTTATTTATTTTATTTATTTTATGCTCTTTTTTTATAATTTACATTTAACCATTAAATTGAACCTTTTTTAACAACAACAATAATAATAATAATAATAATAATAATAATAATAATAATAATAATAATAATAATAATAAATGAATTGCCATTTTAATAAAATATAATAATTAAATAATTATAAATGTAATAAGCAACAAAGATTTTAAAACAATTCTATAATAAAGTTTTTTTCTTTCTTTCTTTCTTTCTTTCTTTCTTTCTTTCTTTCTTTCTTTCTTTCTTTAATTCTTTTGTATCCGCATACCCGAATATTATGAAAAGTGGAGAAAACATTATAAGAAGACGGGATCATAAACATTTAAACGATTAACATCGTTCGTAATACGATGTTAGTTTCGAAATATTCTTTTTCATGACTTCGCCTGGTTGTTATATTAGGTTTAAAAGCAGATTGCTTACATCAGAAAACATTTTAAAGTCGTAAACGGTAACGCAGTATTAAATCTCTCTATCTCTCTGTTTTTTGTGGTATTAAATAAATAAATATATAAAGATCACACCTGAGCAGAATGCTCGTAAATGTAATGGCGCTATTGTTCGTGACTTTATACATTTTATCATGTATAATGCAATAGAGGTGCAACAGAAAGCCCATTGAGCCGGCGTTTATGTTCTCCCGCATCCGTCATCCTAATGTACGCCATGGTTTGTGTGGACACAAATGGAGAAAGGCATGCATAATCCATGCTGTTAATCGATAGCGGAGCAGCCGTACACTATTAAGCCACCTCATCAGTCATAACATACTTAACCTCAAGAGTCCGGGCCTGACCTCGGCCTCGCTGTGCTGTGCTGGAGTTCAGAGCGCGGTTTCCGTGAATTCGGCTGGAGGGCTGGAGGGCTGGAGGCAGCATCCCGGAGGATCTCACCGTGCACTTAACGGTAAATCGCAGAACCATGAAACAGCACTTAAAGCCATTCAATATGATCTCCAACCCCATCCAACCCCATCTCATCCCATCCTGGTGCCAGGGTTTGTTCTTATATGCCTTTGTGTGTAAGTGTTTGCCTGGGGGAGGCACTCAAGAGCTCCAACTCTCCTCCCTGTGGATCAGAGCTCATCAAGAAGGTCAATACTCCAGCATCCACGTACAAGAAGCCAGATTTAAACGTATATGAGACCTGGGGGCAAATCAGGACGCAGCGGATGATGCACCAGACCCCGGATGGGATAACAGTGTTCTTCCGTTCTTTCAGCAATCATCCTGGCTTTTTTTTTCAGCCCTCCATTTCTCATCACCCCAGAGCTGTCTGCCTTTATTCCTCCAGTAGTTCTGGTCTGAAATCACAGGGAAATCCTGCACCTATAGGCGAGATCTCACTTGCTCCTTTTGTAAAGGCGACTCAGACCTTATTGAAAGCGATAAAGAGCCACTGACAAACCGTGTCAAGCAGCTGATCCTTCTCTTAGAGGATCGCGGCAAAGGGTTAAGGCTTCTGGCGAGGACACACACACACACACACATACACAAGGACATGGCCGAGTCGTTTGGTTGAGAAGGTGCTTTGAACTGATGAATGTTTGATGAGTCAAAATAGCTCCTTGAACCACTGAGCTGCTGTGTGCTGAGAGCTGAGAGAGCAGAAGAGCAGCACAGTTACACAGGGTCAGGAAAAAGGGATACACTGGTACAATTACACACACACACACACACACACACACACACACACACACACATTCTCCTTCGAGTCACGTCTGGAGTTACGAGAAATCATCTGTTCAAACTGACAGATAAAGATATAAATTTTGTTTATGTCTCGTTGCAGGATGTAGCAACGTTTCTCTTTTACATCCAGGGGATAAATTAAACTGAAGAGATTAGTGGAGAGAGATCAGAAGAAAAGAAGGAAGGAAGGAAGGAACAAACAAAAACGAATGATATAAAATATTAAGAAATAATAGAAAAAATTAAAGAAGGGAGTGAAGTAAGGAATTTTCACCTGCTGTACCGTATGTGATTAACGAGTGTTCCCATTCATACAATGCAAAGTTTCGCTTGATGAATTACTAGCGAGAGCAAACGGATGAAAGGATGGATAGAGAGGGAAGGAGCGGGAAGGAGAGGGGCGGCGTAATGAAGCAGCGGACCCCCTGCTTAGCCACACATTAATCATTAAAACACAAAAGAGGAAAGGAGGCAGACACACAGCCGAGTCAGCCATACTACCCCCCCTCTCTCTCTCAGGGATGGGGTGATGGGGTGATGGGGTGATGTATTCGTTCAGGAATGATGGTCCACCCTCCTTAAGTGCCACCATTACAGTAGTGAACAGCACTTATGGCTTTTACTTCATTGATTGATCGAATCAATACGTCATCCTGCTACATCCGGAGACAATACATTAAAGACTGCGCAAATGTAAACGCGCCCCTCGACTTTTACTATTAGAAGATGAATTTAAAGCACAGAACCGGACGAACGGAGTGGAGTGGAGTTGAATCTCTGCCCTCCTCAATCCTCAAGTTCTCCCAACGATCCCCAACACGTCTAACACGTCTAACACCAAACGCCGTTGCGTTCTCATTGTAACACAAATTCAATTCAAAGTGAACTCCTGCTATATTTACACAGATATCACATGACCCAGGAGCTCGGAGGATAAAGAATTCACTTTAAATTCACTCCCGAAGAAGATCCGCCTTTCCGCAGAAAAACAAAAAATCGTTCTGTTTCTTCAAACACGCTACTTTTTCTTACCAGTCGGGGTTTTTCATTTTCATTTATTTATTTATTTTTATTTATTTTTTTTGCGACCTTAAATGTATTTTATTTATATAGTGTTTTTCTAACATTTATTTATTTATTTACTTTTGAAAACAAACCTCAACAAAACTTTTCCCAGACTAGATAAATTCTTGAAACGTGCAACGTCAAAAAAAAAAAAAAAAATCTTGTTTTATCTTGTTTTAACTTCGAAGGCTGTGTGAAAACAAACTTTCTACAGAGAACCCTGAGGTTCTATATTTATCTCTTATCTCCTTTTTTATAGTGTCACACATAATTGTAATGTCACGTGAGAAGATTTACATTTATGCTGCAACAAAACAAGTCACTCGAGTACAAAAACTGTAAAAAAAAAAAAAAAAAAAAAACTAAATAAATAAAATAATAATAATAATAATGATAATAATAAAAAATCAAGATCTCTTGTTTGTAAAGCAGTTCTACTCAAGTACATGTCTAAAAAAAGATCTCGCTGCAGGGTTAAATACAACTAAAACAGCTGCTGATCTTTTTTTTTTTTTGAGTATTTGCACGGCATTGCTCATCAAGTCATCAAGTTATGAGCCAAAAATTTATAAATAAATAAATAAATAAATTTAAAAAAACAAGCTAAATGTATAAATTGTATAAATTTAATTTATAAATAAATTTCCCATGTTTAGGATTCTACAAAAATGAGAGAAAAAACAATTCACACTTATTTCTAAAAATAAATGTAATAATAATAATAATAATAATAATAATAATAATATAAAATTTATTTTTATTTTTATTAATTTCTATATTATTTCTATAATTATTCATAAAAATACTATATTTTATTTAAATACTATATATATATATATATATATATATATATATATATATATATATATAGATTTTTTTAATATTCTATTTTTTTAAATCTATTCTTCTTGGTACAAAGTACACGTAAATGTTGCATTTGTCACAAAGAGCCGTGTTTTCCCCATGTGGTGTCACATCTTACATCATCTGGTGGCTCTCCTGATCCGCCATATCTATACTATATATAGCCTAAAGTTTGTTGTTCATCAGTAACTTATAACTATAAATGGCTAAAAAAACTGTCTGCAAATTGCTGTGGTTTAATTAGAGGATTTGTAATCAGTGTTTTCATTGATTGTTTTCCTGTAACGGCACAGCCCCGAGTCTTTACTCGGAGAAAAGAAGCTTCTGTTTTCGAGTTGAACACGATGTCTGTATTTGATGTGAAACTACAGCAGTAGAAAGAAACCCTGGACTCTGAGGCAGTATTCTGTACTCTGAATGTCTCAGAGAGAGAATCTGAGAGAAAATTACTTGCAAACTCCTTCTTCAAATGACGCCTGATGAAAAGATAAGTAGTGAACATACAGTACGCTGAAGCTCTGCCTATCCAGCTCCAGCGTCTGATATCGTATTCTCTTTTAAACCCGTAGTGCGTGTGTGTGCGCACGTGTGTGTGTGTGTGTGTGCGTGTGTGTGCGTGTGTGTGTGTGCGTGTGTGTGGGTGCGTGTGTGCGTGTGCGTGTGTGTGTGTGTGTGTGTGTGGGTGCGTGTGCGTGTGTGTGTGTGTGTGTGCGTGTGCGTGTGTGTACACACTGCTCCTGGCTGCACTGGATGGTGAGGAGTGATCAGAGCGATGTTTTACAAGCTCCCAGCCTGAACCCGTGCTCTTATAATTCAACACGCTCGGAGCTCCGGCTGATCGATGCCCCTCCTCTTCATGAGCCTACTGTTCACTAGAGCTCCATCTCCATCTTTAGCTCTCACGCTCACACTGCTTGCTTACTCTCTCTCTCTCTCTCTCTCCCTCTTTCTTTCGAAGGAAGAAATTTGGATGAAAAAAAGGATTTGTTGACTAAGGAAAGTAGGAAGAAAGGAACAAAATACGAGAGGAAGGAATGAAGGAAGGAGGAACGTAGGAAGGAAGGAACAAGCAAAAGAAAGAAAAAGGAAAGAAAGAAAGAAGGAAGCAAGGAAGTAAAGAAGAAGCAAGGATAGACAGACAGACTTTCAAGCTCCTCCTTTCTTTCTATTTGCTGACTAAGATCTATGAAAGGGGTCAGAGGAAAGAGGCCCTGAAAAAATTAGTGCACCCCAAAACATCTGCTCTGCGTGAGAGATGGAAGGGGAGCCGATGATTGATGAACGTGTAAAAAAGTGCCTGAGGTCACTGAGGTATAAAATCTCAACACTTATTCATATGAAAGAGAGAGAGAAAGAGAGAGAGAGAGAAATGAGTGAGCAATTACCAAGGCTTGAGGGGTAAACACATTTGTGTCAAAAGAAAGAAAGCAGGCAGCTGGACGCTGCCCTTGAGCTCTTTCTTAAACAAGCCCTTCTGCTTAAAGACCTCTTCAGATCCATTAAACCCCATTAATGCTGAATGAAAATGCTCAGACGGCCGGCGGGAGGACGGGACGTCGGTGGACCGTCATTCAAATCAAACATCTCGGTAATTTGAGCTTGAGCTTCCGTTCCATTCCGACGGACATCCCACTCAGCTTACTCCTCCATCTCCTGAGCGCTTTTGCTTTCTGCTCTTCTGCTTTCTGTTTATCGCCTCGATTAACACTGGAGAGCCGAACACATGTTAGCGCCCGGCAGGTGCCAAACAACGCTAAGTGTTGCTTAAACGCCACCGGAGTGTGGAGATATCGAGACAAAGAGGAATTTCATGTACCTCATCTTCATCTTCAAACATAGGATCATGGATATAAAATATCTGCATCAGTGTGGAATATATAACACAATGCAGATTCCTTTGCATATAACGCATTAGAATTCACACACTTGCGCTTTATTCCCAAAGGTCATACTATTCTTTAATCTCTAAATCTTTAATTTTTTATATTTTTTATATATTTTTTTCCTTTGCCCAAACATGTCGTTGTATTTCTAATTTTACTTAAACTATTTTATTGAAGTTATTGAATTTTATTTTTATGACAATTGAAAACCCTTAGGTTTGGGATTAGGGTTAAGATTAGGGTTATGAGTAGGGTTTGGGGTTAGGATTAGGGTTAGGGTTTGGTTTAGGGTTATGTTTAGGGTTAGGATTAGGGTTATAATTAGGGTTAGGGTTAAGATTAGGGTTAGGGTTATGAGTAGGGTTAGGATTAGGGTTAAGATTAGGGTTAGGGTTATGAGTAGGGTTAGGGTTATGAGTAGGGTTAGGATTAGTTTTAAGATTAGGGTTAGGATTAAGATTAGGGTTATAATTAGGGTTAAATTAGGATTACGGTTATGGTTAGGGTTATGATTCATATTCAAAGTGATTTTCCTCAGATTTTGCTCAAGACTTTTCGAGACTTTACGTCATCACATCATGTGTTCGAACAAAGCCTTCATAGAAAATCATTACATTTGTGTCTTCACTGGTTGGAGCTTAAGAGAAGAGGAATTCTTGTGGTTTCACCAATTTAAGAAGTTTTCTTCAAAAACAAAAACTCAATCTTGCAATTTTAGCTGGAACATTCACAAAAAACTCCTAAAGGGACTGATATTAAAGTTTCAAGATATTAAAAAAAATACAAAAGATACCGATGCAACCTTGGAATCAAGAAAAGAGATCATTTAATACAGTTATTTTTTTTGTTTGTTTGTTTGTTTATTGATTTGCCGCTTTACAATCAATCGGTACAAAAGCTTTGGCAGTGCTGTGTAACCTTTTGTTTCTTCGGAAAGTGAACATTTGGATTTAAAGCCGTTTAATTGGAGCTTAAGGACCAGAGCTGTATTTATGAAGGTACAATTATGTTGTTTATGCCTGAGAGAATGAAATGTACCCGTACAGTACCTTTATTTCTGACGGGTTACAGTAGAGCATAGTATTACTTACGATGGTAATAACTCAAGCCGCACATTGTGTGTGTGTGTGTGTGTGTGTGTGTGTGTTCTCTCAGGTTAAGCCAGCACAGCAGTGTATGAGAGGTGGATCATGTCTTCCCTGATGAGCTGCAACTCCCAGACTAAAAGTTCTGGAGGCACAGAGACCCATCCAACACATCTAATATCCAATTCAGAAATGTGTGAGAGAGAGAGAGAGAGAGAGAGAGAGAGAGAGAGAGAGAGAGAAGGAGGGGGTTGTGTGGAACTAAATAGTATTGCAGAGTACAGATTAAACATACACTGCCTGCTTAGTCCTAATTAAACACTGTGCAATGCGGTGTTCCAGCAAATAAAACTCTGGCACCGCACACTTCATGTGTGTGTGTGTGTGTGTGTGTGTTGTGCTAAAATGGGCTGTAATTGTTATAATTGTCAGCAGGGTTGCCTTCATAAGATATGTAGCACAGCTCTCACTTGGCTAAGAGTCAAGAAGATGAAGGAAGGTGGAGGCATGGAACAAAATTGACATCGAGCCAAGCTGGACACGGTGGAGATGAAGAGGAGGAGACAGGAGATGAGAGGAGAGGAAAGAAGAGAAGAAGACTCTCCAGCTCTGCACCAGCAGGCACAAACAGGTGTGATGTCATCAGAAAGGGACCAGCACGCAGATGGAAAGTGGTACGTGGTGAGAGGAGAAAAATAAAATGTAAAATGACTGGAAACTTAAGTCTGGCAGAAACACGACTGCCAACCTTTCTAGCTTTAGGAGGCTGCATGGGGAATTCTGGGATACAAGCTCCTGGAGTGGTCGGAATCAGGAGCGCTGCCTTATCGCAGGAGGCAGGAGACACTCCGGGTGTCCGTCACCTGCTATCTCCCACAATGCACCTGTAGACAGCGTGTTACTGTCACACGCTATACACTGCCACATTTACGAGAGCTTCGACTGCTGTGATGTGGAGACAGAAGTGTGTGTGTGAGAGTGTGTGCGAGAGAGCAGAAGAGAGAGAGAGAGAGAGAGAGAGAGAGTGTCTCCATGGAGCAGTCATAGGATGTTGCTCTGATGAGCGATGTGACTCCGGTTGAAGTAAACTGCACTGGCACTATCGCCATGGAAACAGGGCTGTGAGAGGAGGAGAAGGGAAGATGAATGAGGGGAAAAAAAAAAACAAGTCAAGGTTAAGCAACCTGTTTATGTGTTTGTGTGTGTGCATGTGTATGTGTGTGTGTTTAAAGGAGCCTCTGTGTCAGGAAATGCAGCGCTTTTACTTTCTTGTTTTAGGAGGCGGGGCTTATGTTGTTCAAATAAACAGGTCACATGATCAAATGAGGAAACTGAGATGTCAGTCATCATGCACTAAACTCTCACACTTTAGGAGCTACAAGCGGTTCTCAGTTAAAGCGAATAGTCGGACGTCCGCAATTTGATTACTGTTAATATAGTATGTATTTATTTACAGGTACTATAAAGCTAATGGGCGGAGTTACAGTTAGCCGTCCAAAGTAGATCCTTTTCCTATAACTGCACAGCAATACATTTTAAAACGTATTAAAGATCATCTTGCATTGTATTTTTATCCATTTCTATTTACATCTCATGTAAGACTACATAAGCAGCTATAAACAATCGTTCCTTTACCAACTTGAAAAGAAAAGTGATCTGAAAGCTCTGACGCCGGAGTCTCCTTCCTTAAACGTCTTGTTACATCATACGAGCGATTATTTTCCCGTGTTGCCATAGAAACCACAGAGCACTTTATAGGATGTTAAGAAAACACATTTTAACCCATAAGAACTGGTTTGAACCGGTTTGGGGTCCCGGGCATGAGAAAATTCCCCCAAGGATAAATTAGTGTATTTTGAAAATATTTCAAGTTTGTGAGATTTAGTTCTCACTATTTTCACACAAACAGCAACCTGATGATGACATTTAGTAATAATTTGACAATGCTACACCCTAAACTAAACTGGGTGTGTGATCCACTGGTGCGTGTTTGCATTGCTTTCATTCACCGCTCGCTCCTCGCTCATGGCAGACCTCACAGCTAAACCGAGAGCTCCGTCAATTCCCCTCCGCTGAGCGCCGTGGCATAATTTGTTATTTGCCAAGCTGTTTTTCTGCTGCTCGCTTTGCTGACAGCCCTGTATAATTCAAATCAACTGAGCAAAACTGCTTATTTGAGTCCATGCTTTTCCTTCATCCCTGGAAATGCTCTCCAATTCCTCGTGGTATGAGAATGGAGAGAAGGAAAGTTTGATGCTGCAATCATGTTCCTCCATCTCTCTCTCTCACACACACACACACAAACTCATGCCCTTACACCAACCAATCATACCTAGCTTTGACACACACTCACACAAACACACTCATGGGCTGATTCGTTGCGCTCCCCGGGGCGGGATGGAGGAGGCCGGAGCGTCTGTGTGAATTTACTGGGTCACTGATCTAAAGGCTCTCACACCTCAGTGCCTTCCACCTCTCTGACTGCAGGAGGAGCATGATGAATAGATCAGGAGAAAGAAAGAAAGAAAGAAAGAAAGAAAGAAAGAAAGAAAGAAAGAAAGAAAGGTTTCTCATTCCATTCACATGCATAAACAGAAAATCATTACATGTGTCTTCACTGGTACAAGCTTCAAAGCTTTAAAGAAGAATCCTGTTCTTGGGTTTCATCAATCAATTAGTTTTATGTTTACAGCATTTGGTGGACGTCCTCATCCAGGAAGTCGTTGCCTAATGGTTAGAGAGTTTGACTCCTAACCCTAAGGTTGTGGGTTCGAGTCTCGGGCCGGCAATACCACGACTGAGGTGCCCTTGAGCAAGGCACCGAACCCCCCCAACTCCTCCCCGGGCACCGCAGCATAAATGGCTGCCCACTGCTCCGGGTGTGTGTTCACGGTGTGTGTGTGTGTGATCACTGCTGTGTGTGCGCACTTTGGATGGGTTAAATGCAAAGAACGAATTCTGAGTATGGGTCACCGTACTTAGCTGTATGTCACGTCACTTCACTTCAGAGCCACTTACATTTTATACAACTGAGTAAGTGAGACTTAAGGGCCTTGCTCAGGGGCCCAGCGGTGTGTGATTGGTAGACCAACACCATTTTACAAAATAACAAAACAGTTTGAATGACAAACTGTTTTGGAAAAAAAAAAAAAGCATTTCTCTCCGCAACTATCACAAAAAAATTCCAAAATCCTGAAGTCCTGCGACTAAAATGTTGGGATGTCGGAATATCAGTGAAACACTAAAATCTGGTAACCTGGTTATTTTCCACTGTATTTCCTAACATTAAAGAGTTAAACAGTGTTAAAGCACCACACACACATGCACACATGCAAACGCACACACCTCTTCCCAATTAGCCCTGAGCTCTGGTGTCAGCGTTAGAGACTCACAGCCCAGAGCAGGTCGTCTTTAGTACATTCACTTTTCCAGCAAGCTCACATGCCCATTACATCAGAATGTTTACCTGCAAATTCTTTACAGGGGGATTGATTTATCACCCCGTGCCCTCGCAACCGAGCCACGAAGGCCTTTTTCAATGAAACAGTTTATGGGTGTTTCTTCCTAAATCACACCAGACTCACCGGCGCAGCAGAGTATGAACCATCCAGACAAGCCACAGCTCCGAGATTCAATATTCAGCCAGCCAAAGCCTGCTTGTTCTGCTAACGAAAATATTAATTGATCTCCCGAGACTCTGGGATGTTTAAACATTAATAAATATGGAAAACCATCTCTGCAGGGGAAACGCAGCAAAAAAGTGCTGCTAAGAGCCTTGACCAGAGCAGCATTGATTTCCAGGCATTTGAAGCAGCACACACGTACACACACATATGTATACATACACTCGTATGTATGTATATACACTCATACACACACATATATAAATAAATATATATATATATATGTGTGTGTGTGTGTGTGTGTGTGTATATATATATATATATACTATACACACACACTATATATATATATATATATATATATATACACACACACACACACACACACAGAAGTATATATATATATATATATATATATATACATACACACACAAACATGGATGTACAAGTGCACGTGTAGCTTGTTTGTTGCACTAAACCACAACACATCCAGGTAAACTGCAGCTCTCCCCAGAGCCGTGGGATTTGCTGGCTCCAGGTACCTGCTCTACTCCACAGGGAAGAAGCTACCTCTCTCCTAGCAGAGAAGGGCAACCGCAGCGCAGCAAAGTGCAAGCTAATTAGTTAGACTTTGGTGTACTGCACACAGTCGGAGCCTCCACGCTCCCCGGTTGGCATATTGGCTCCTGACATTCATACTTTTGGCACAGATAAACTCTTCTCCACATATTACACCATCATGCCTCCAGGGGCGGGTTTAAAGCACAGGGCTTATATTTTGATATTATTACATTATTAATTTATTATATTATTGCTCAACTGTTATTGTAAAACGTCTTAAACACAGATTTCTGTCGATGAAGGGAATAACGAGGGTGGGGTCTGTTTATATCTTCTAACTTGGATCAGCTTTTTGTTTGCTAGTTTGTTTCAAAACAGCTGAAATAGTGGAGTGTTAGCGATACGATACGCAAGAAAGGAGGCGGTGGAAATCGTATAAGTGTCATGGCTGCTCTGTGTGTCCAGAGACAAAGGTAGAGAGAGTGTGTGTGTGTGTGTGTGTGTGTGTGAAGAACCGGAGCTTGAGGAGATGAATAGCTGACTCTGTTTGTCCATCCGGTCTGAGTTACTGTCTGCTAAAAGATGCCGCGCTGCTCGAGACGCCGGAAAATAAATCACACAGCGCACACAGAGCCATTGATCAGACAGAGAGATAAAGGACGTCTGTCTGCGTGAGGAGGTGTATGAGAATGGGTGTTTATATGAGTGTGTGTGTGTGTGTGTGTGTGTGTGTGTGGTGTTTTGCAGCTGAACACAGCACTTAGCGGTGGGAGTGAGAGTAAAGGAAGAAATCCCCTCCACTTGGGAATATATTCCTCTAACACACAAACACACTGTCTCTCCTGAATATGAAGAGGAACACACCACACACACAAACACACACACACACATAGATAGATACAGAATTAACTTAATAAACAGTGGAAAGATATCCACTGACCCATTCCAAACAGAATACCCTATGTGCCTAAAGCGCAAGCCCAGACATGGAGTTTCACAAGCAGACACACACACACACACAAGCACACACACACACAGACACACACGTACATACCCTCCCTCCAAGCGTCATCAGGGTGAGCCCTGATGGAAAAGCCTAGTCTCTAAAGAGGAAAAAAGGGCTCCTCTCAGGCACTCCAGATCTTACACCATCCAAACACAAACACACTCTCACACACACACACATACACACACATATGTCCACATACACACCCCTGAGGGACACCTCTGCTGACTCAGGCATGTATACACACTCGGCTCAACAGAGTGCACGCTGAATTATTTACGTCAACAAAATATACAAATATATTAAACATGAAGTGAACATCAATAATATATCAGCAAGCTAAACACACACAAACACACACACACACACACAAAGACATTTGTTTATTGATTCTCAATGCTAAAATGAACATTTGCTCATCAATCACAAGCTAAAGTACAAACACGTTCACAAACGCATGGAAATTAGCTACTTGTTAACTACAGTAAAAAAAAAAGACTGCAGGTTAAAATTAGCAGCTAACTTTTATTAAAAAAAGAATGCAGATGAAATGAAGCTAGTAGATACTCAGAAATAGAAATTAGCTACTAGCTAAGTCTATCTTTATAAGGAGAGAGAGAGAGAGAGAGAGAGAGAGAGAGAGAGAGAGAGAGAGAGAGAGAGAGATGGATATTAGCTACTAGCTAACTATCTTTTTAAGGTGAGAGATAGAGAGAGAGAGAGAGAGAGAGAGAGAGAGAGAGAGAGAGAGAGAGAGAGAGAGAGATGGATATTAGCTACTAGCTAACTCTATCTTTTTAAGGAGAGAGAGAGAGAGAGAGAGAGAGAGAGAGAGAGAGAGAGAGAGAGAGAGATGGATATTAGCTACTAGCTAACTATCTTTTTAAGGAGAGAGAAAGAGAGAGAGAGAGAGAGAGAGAGAGAGAGAGAGAGAGAGAGAGAGAGAGAGAGAGATATGGATATTAGCTACTAGCCAACTCTTTCTTTTTAAGGAGAGAGAAAGAGAGAGAGAGAGAGAGAGAGAGAGAGAGAGAGAGAGAGAGAGAGAGAGATGGATATTAGCTACTAGCTAACTCTATCTTTTTAAGGAGAGAGAAAGAGAGAGAGAGATAGAGAGAGAGATGGATATTAGATACTAACTAACTATCTTTTTAAGGAGAGAGAGCGAGAGAGAGAGAGAGAGAGAGAGAGAGAGAGAGAGAGAGAGAGAGAGAGAGAGAGAGATTATATTAGCTACTAGCTAACTCTATCTTTATAAGGAGGGGGGAGAGAGTGAGAAAGAGAGAGATGGCTATTAGCTACTAGGTAACACTTGTGAAGAAGACTCCATGTTTAAATTAGCTAACAGCTAGCTGTAATGGAAAAAAGCTCAAATGGAAATTAGCTAGCAGTTAAATGTCATGAAAAATTCATGAAATGTCATGAAATTAAAAGAGACAGCATGTAGCAATTAGCTAGCAGCTAGCTCTAGCTAAAAAAGAGCAGTATTATACTATAGGTATTATTTTAGATTGAGTATAGAAGAGCCTCTTAATACACAAAATGTTCCACTCAAAACATGGTGTTTAGTGTTTATTTAAAGATCAACGTGTTGATTTAAAGTGCAATAAATCCAGATTGTCTAATAACTAACTAAATAAATAAATAATCCTGACTATAAATAATCTATTTATACTATTACAACTCTAAGATAGGAAGTGAGGCAGGTGCATTAATTCCTAATAGCACAAAGAAAAATAATGAGCCCTACATGAGCCCAAACCACACACACACACACACACAGGCAAAAACTGAACATATGCTCCTAGTGTGTAACAGCTGGAGAGATCAGAGTCTACAGGTCATGCTAAGCGCAAACACACATACACACACACACACACACACACACACACACACACACACACACAGGATGTACACACAGAGTTAAGACAGCAGGAAATCACTGCTGAAGTGTGTGAGAAGTGTGTGACCTGTGTCACACACAGGTACACACACATACAGACTCACATACAGACACATGTGCACGCTCTTAGTCTAGTATAGTCTTCAATCGTACAACGTAGCTACGGTTTTATTCTTCTTTAGACCAACGTCTCGCACCCGGACACTTTTAAACTGACGTGTAAATTGTCCATCCATTTAAATCACACTCTCACACCGTCTCCACACTGTGAGCTATATTTAAAGGCTTCAGTTACAACAGTGTTGTTGAAACGAGGACATGGGTTTCTGCTGGTGCAGCTCATCCTCCTCTTGTGTGTTCTGACATGCTTTTCAGCTCACAACAGTTCTAAAGAGTGCATGATTTTTTTTTTGTTTGTTTTTTTCTTCAGTCTATGTAAAGTCTAAAGATGGTTATGTGGTAAAAAATCCCTGGAAATCATCAAAACAGAGACCAATATCATGGTCAAAAATCAATGACTTCAGATGTTTGGTGTGATGTTATTTTTATAGCACTTGGAGAATCCTATCTATCTATCTATCTATCTATCTATCTATCTATCTGTCTGTCTGTCTGTCTGTCTGTCTGTCTGTCTGTCTGTCTGTCTGTCTGTCTGTCTGTCTTTAGGGGTTCTACCTGTCTGTCTTTCAGGGTCCTACCTGTTTGTCTTTCCGTAAGGTTTCTGTCTGTCTGTCTG
>NC_083475.1:19343182-19388182 GCF_030014155.1 Tachysurus vachellii
CTCTGTCTGTCTCTCTCACAGGATTCTGTCAGTCTGTCTTTCTGCCTGCTGCCTGTGTGTCTGTCTGTCTATCTATCTGTCTTTATCTCTGACAGGGTTCTATCTATCTATCTATCTATCTATCTATCTATCTATCTATTAATAGGATTCTATCTATCTATCTATCTATCTATCTATCTATCTATCTATCTATCTATCTATCTATCTATCTATCTATCTATCTATCAATAGGATTCTGTCTGCCCATCTGTCTGTTTTAAGACAAGACTCAAGTCCTGTCTGTCTGACGGGATCTGTCTGTATGTCTGGCTGTCCCTTTGTCTGTATGTCTGTCTATCTGGAGGTGGACGTGGAGGACAGAGAGCAGCTCTTCTGCACACACCGAATGTTTTTGTGCAGGACACTGAGACTAAAGTTGTCAGGCTGTTGAAAAGGCCTAATTAGCGTTTGGGACGTGTGTCTCGCCACGAGAGCTCCCCCAGTGAGCCACAGCTCTATCACAAAGCAGCTGAAGGTAAAGAGACAGAGAGCTTGTCAATGTGTGTGTGTGTGTGTGTATGTGTGTGTGTGAATACATTAATGTTAAAGACACTAAGCTTGTAGAACAGGGGCTACAGCTGCAGCTTGGGTCCGAGTCATTAATTATTATGACACATAAAGACGTGATTAATATACAAGGAATCTTATATTCCTCCTCTATATTACACACAGACGGTGTAACACTGTGACCCTGTGTTGCGAGGAAGTGATGCCACGCTGTGCGTCAGAGTAATCATGAAAGTGACACCAGTGTGTTGACGCACATGTGTGTCTGTATGTGTGTGTGTAATGAGTGGTCTCCGGCAGACCCACGGGCCTCGGCTACCGCTGCGAAGTGCTGTATTAAAGGAGCTCAGGCGCTTTTCCAGAACAGCTGTCCGGATTACTGTTTAATAATAAAGCACAAAATAATCTCACAATGCCGCAGGACCTTTTTTTACACCGTAGTTATACATTCGAATCACATGTGAGCCCCAAAATTCCCCCCGATCCCGGATCTGGCTTCACTCCCTGCAGCGAAGTATGTGTTTGTGTGTGTGGAGAGGGGCGAGGGGTTCTGCCAAGCCCCTCTTCATTTGGACTCATTCATCGCAAAGAATGGAGTCATGCCGAGACTTTCATCTTGAGAATACAAAAAAAAAAATAAATCAAGAAGCTGAAATCACAGAGAGGTGGAGGATAAAAGGAGGGAGAGGGAGATTAAGAGCGAGAAGAAGGGAAGGTGGAAAAGGGGAAAGAGATGAGGCGATGGCTGAGCGGGGATAATCCTCCAGGGTCTTCAAAGTTGAACGTGACGTGAAGACGTGTTGCGACCGGGCGACCGAGGAAACAGGAAATGAGGAAAAGAAAAAAAGAGAGAGAGCGGAGAGAGAGAGAAAGGGTGAGTGAGAGAGAGAGAGAGAGAGAGAGAGAGAGAGAGAGCGAGCAAGAGAGGAGAGAGAGAGGGTGAGAGAGGTAGAGAGAGAGAGAGAGAGAGAGAGGGTGAGAGAGAGAGAAAGAGAAAGAGAGAGAGAGAGAGAGAGAGGGTGAGAGAGAGAGAGAGAGGGTGAGAGAGGGGAAGAGAAAGAGAGAGAGAGAGGGTGAGAGAGGTAGAGAGAGTGAGAGAGAGGGTGAGAGAGAGAGAGAGAGAGAATGAGAGAGAGAGAGAGAGAGAGAGAGGCTGAGTGGAGGCTGAGTGGTGACATTAAATTTTAAAGACAATTGTGAGTGAGTCAGGGATGTGTGGGGATTTAAGACTAGTATCAGTGACTAAAACAGTTAAGCTCGGTTAAAAAAAAAAAAATGAATAAATAAAATACGTATACGTTTTTACAGCATGCTATCGCAATCACAGACTCGTAATCGTCCAATAACACACCTCTCAGCTGAGCTTATCTGAGACTCGAGTACCGGTACGAGATATCGGTGCGAAACGGGAGGAAACGGCCATATTGTCTTGTTGTGAGTGAGGAGAAGATTCACTTCTATCTGATTAGAAAGAAATCTGATATCCATCGGTAAAAGGCAGAGGATCTGGGAACGAGACAGAGAGATTAAGGCTGCAAAAACTAGTTACACACACACACACACACACACACACACGGTTCAATTACAGTCCTCTCACCACTGGGACGCTACAAAACGGCAGCACGAACACTAACGTTAATGTTCACGGAGGAAGCGTTAGCCTGGGTTACATTTTCATCCCTTTATTTCTCCTTAGCCATGACATCTGATTTATCCATCCATCCATCTTCTACCGCTTATCCGAACTACCTCGGGTCACGGGGAGCCTGTGCCTATCTCAGGCGTCATCGGGCATCGAGGCAGGATACACCCTGGACGGAGTGCCAACCCATCACAGGGCACACACACACACACACTCTCATTCACTCACGCAATCACACACTACGGACAATTTTCCAGAGATGCCAATCAACCTACCATGCATGTCTTTGGACCGGGGGAGGAAACCGGAGTACCCGGAGGAAACCCCCGAGGCACGGGGAGAACATGCAAACTCCACACACACAAGGCGGAGGCGGGAATCGAACCCCCAACCCTGGAGGTGTGAGGCGAACGTGCTAACCACTAAGACACTGTGCCCCGGCATCTGATTTATTATTATTCTAAACAAAAGTTTTTAAACTGACTTTACACCGATGTTTGTTTGCAAAGGACACGCTCGAGATGATAAAGATAGTCCCTGAGGCCAGGATGAGGGGAACAAAACACAAGAGCAAGCAAAAGCAAAAACATTGTGACCCAGAAAAACACATAGAGTCTTAAATGATTCCATCATACAGTATCATTATATCATCATGAAAAAAGAGAAAGAAAGAAATTTCACACGACTATGAAAGGGAAAAAAAAATAAATCAACAAAAGATCTATCTATCTATCTATCTATCTATCTATCTGTCTGTCTGTCTGTCTGTCTGTCTGTCTGTCTGTCTATCTGTCTGTCTGTCTGTCTGTCTGTCTGTCTGTCTGTCTGTCTATCTATCTGTCTGTCTGTCTGTCTGTCTGTCTGTCTGTCTGTCTGTCTATCTATCTATCTATCTATCTATCTATCTATCTATCTATCTATCTATCTATCTGTCTGTCTGACTGTCTAAAAGAGTCATCGTAAAAGTATTTCAAAATCTCTCTCTCTCTCTCTCTCTCTCTTTCTTTCTTTCTTTCTTTCTTTCTTTCTTTCAGCTTTTGCTCCAAGGATGTCAGACTTTTGGGAATGCCTGAGTGGTTATCACACACACCAACAGTGACCGGTGTCTGACTCACATCCTAACCCTAACACACACACACACACACACACACACACCCCTCTGATATCCGTTTATAAAGTTTCATGAACACCGGGTGAAACGTAAAGAACACTAATGTCAGAGCTGTGAATCTTTTCTCTTAATGTTATTTTGTATACACACACGAGAGCTTATAACAGCTTTATGAACACTAATTCCAATGAAACACACTGTAATGTCTAGGTACACTTTGTGTAGTTAATAACTGAAGTACATGAATAATCCTATGCCCTAAAACTGTTCTAAATAAGCCTATGTCATGACCCTGTGTGTCACTTGCAGAAAGTAGTCTTTATGACACCTTTATGACTCCTGAAGTCTTTATATGGTTTTGTTGTTGATTTCTTTATGATCAGAGAAATCAAGTTATAATTTTATCAATTTAATGTAACAGAAAGTTTTTTTTCTTTATAAAGTTATTTCTGAAGTAATAAAAATGATCATTCTGAATAATCTAAAAACCACACAGAACATGGAATAAAATGTGAATAATAATAATAATAATAGTTATAATAATAATAATAATAATAATAATAATAATCCTAGACACATGACCGGGTTTTTAACACGTGGTTAACTCGGCGTTTGGTCATCGTAACACATCGTAACGCATTACACAAGCAGAAGATGAATAGCTATGAAGATATATGGCTTTGTGGTTCGGAGTAACTGGGATCGATGAAGGCAGCTGTCACCACCGCTAACCCAATTAAAGGGTCAAGGTCACGACTGCAGTCAAGGTCGAGCCCCTGAGCAAAAGTCAAAGGTAACAGTTCAGAGAGGAGAAGTGAGTAAAGATCAGAGGTGAAGTGACCTTACTGCTGACCACATGCACTCCCTGTCTAATGAGTTGCTGAGTGGCGGCCATTTTGGGTTACAAACAGCAAGTATGGAGAACAATGACATGACAGCTCACACACTTATCTGCTAGCTAGGATTATTGAGTCAGCTAAATATCCTGCTGAGCTCTGGGTCTAGATACGATTCATAGATACGATCTAATAAAAGAATACTTTAGTACTTTAATACTTTACTAACTTTTTCCTTTTTTACGGACAGGAATAAAATAAAGTCGGTGGCTAGCTAACATTTCTTAACGTTGCTCCAATTTCCGTTTCTTAAACATGAACCAAAAATTGTATTTATTCCTTTCTTCTTTGGTAACTCATGACCTTCAGTATCCTGAAAAGCGCTAAACGTTTTTCTTGTAAGCCGTTTAGCTTCAGCTAGGCAGCACTAATGCTACCTGAGGTAACTTTAGCTAGCTCCGCCTACAAACTTGCTCACTGGGATAAAACGGCGGACTGCGGTTGAGAAATCTGTTATTTTTAGTTCTTTTTTTGAACTGAGATGCTGAGCAGCAAAAAGACAAACTCCTCTTGATCCTGTAGATTTGTGCTTTTACAGTCTTTTTGTTCAGCATTACGTCATACAGTTGAATCAGAGATGTGGTGTTTAGACTTTACGCCAAGATATTGCACAGCAGAAATGATCCACGTTGCAAAGAAAGCTAACAGATAATGAGGTTGTGTCTGTTTTTTTTTTTCTCCAACCCATTGCCACCATTCAGCACTGATGTGTAGCAACTAGGCTCGCGAGCCGCCTTTCAAAAGCTGCAAAAGAGGAAAAAATATTCTGTGTACGTGAGAGGATTACAAAATACATGCTCTCTCCTTCAATCTTGCTCTCTTTCTCTTTCTCTGGTGCTTTTCCACTAGTGCTAATCACATGCAGCAGTGTCCATTTAAACCCTCAGTAATGATCCTATTTACGCTTGTTGCCAGATTAATCAACTTTTAGCTGTGGAGCTTCAGGCGCCAGATTGAAAAATGACGGCGGGGCTAGCGTCTAACTTAGCGCTGACTAAATGCTAAAATTTTAGCTTGTTTCCTTGTTATGACTGACGTTAAACCGGTGTTTCATCCATGAGGAACGTTCCGTGCTAAATCAAACACGATTTAAAAGTGTTTAACGTTCTTCCATCGCTAGCCAACTTAGAAAAATCACTTCAGAGTCGAGTTATTTTTCAAGTTTTGATCAAAACAATTTTTACTCTCTCACTAGCTTGGTGTTAATAGCTGGAAATGGAGTAAGCCTTCTGAGCCATCATGCCATGAAATACGACCACGTTCGTTCGTTCTTTCTGGCTGCCCAGCTTGATGGGACCAGAGACGCAACGACGAGCTGAGACAGTGGCACAGCTTCCTCCTTACATCTTCACCTCCCCTCACCCGAGTCCATTCTTTCTGATTAGATCTCTCTCTCTCTCTCTCTCTCTCTCTCTCTCTCTCTCTCTCACATACACACACTGCCGTGATTCTTTTATTAACATGAAAGAAGTCGGACTGCTCTGTGATCAGCAGCCAGAGATTCTTAATGACACGCTAACGTATTTAGCGCGATAAAGCCGATCTTCCGACGTGTCAAATTAATTTCATTCACCATTTAAAACGCTTGTAAATAAAACATCAAATATTTCATCAATGGATTTATGAATTCATAAGCATGTTCTCAATAACAGATGAAACTTGAATTCTAGTTTATTTTAATTATATATTTATATTATTATTATTTATATTGCTGTTTTTGAGAGGCTTTTTTGCTCATCGTGTTTGTAAAGAGTGATTGACTGAATGTTCCTTCTGGCATATTACATTTAACATAACATTTTAAACCTTCCCTAACATATAACAGTTTGCCTTTCATTCTTTATTATTAGGTCTTTTATTATTTTCTTTTCAAGTCGGATTGTTATATTCGTTCTGACTTTACGATGGTTTTTAGTGCTATATTAATAGAAGATTAATATATATGTGTGTGTGTATATATATATACACATGTATATATATATATATATATATATATATATATATATATATATATATACACACACACACACACATATATATTAATCTTCTATACATATATATACAGTACGTATATATATAAACGAATAATAATGCAAACAAAATGGATTTATAACATTGGAATAATTTTTAAATAATAAAATAATAATAATAATCATATATGTATATATATATATATATATATATATATATATATATATATATATATATATATATATATATAATTTTTTTATTATTATTATAGAATGATATATATTATTATTATATATTATTATTATTTTTATTAGTATCATTATTATCATTATTATTTTATATACAGATATAAACATAAGATATTCAAAAATATATACATATACATTTATTTTTTCTTTACTATGATCTGGAAAAGCAGCACATTGACCAAAGAACCTCATATAGACCGCCATATCACTTTCTGTTTGTGGATCTCTATCTGGTATATAAGGAATGTCATTTCTTTAATAAAAACCTATTCTCTGTTTGTGTGTGTGTGTGTGTGTGTGTGTGTGTGTGTGTGTGTGTTTGAGAGAAAGTGAGAGATTCAGATTTAGATAAGATTCATGTTAATATCTCTGTGTTCCTTTAAACCAGCTTTGATATTAAGAAATAAGGTGCTGATTTAGTGGCACTGTAAAATATGTATGCCTGTGTGTATGTGTATGTGTGTGTATAAAGTAGGGAGGGGCAGTTGTGTAGGTGTAGTAAATTGGATTGGTTTGTAATACCCCTAATGGAACGAATGGGAAGGTCACACAGTCAGTCACCTTTAAAGGGCTCCAAAAAGACGAGGGAATCAATATTCTCAGGCAGGCAGGTGAGAGAGGAGAAATAGTGCAAGAGAAATAAAGAGTGAAAACTGCATCTCAATATATATAACAGTGGCAAGTCACCTTTTCAACCCATATATCAACCTTTCAGCAGGCCACTCAGCTCGCCACTACAAACATCCTGGATTTATAGCAGTGCTGAAATGTAACTACATAAACACACACACACACACACACACACACACACACATATGCTGCTGAAATACTGGAGTACTATTGGATGTCTGTCTATTTTCTTAAGGATGCTTCATTATTTTCCAGTGCAGTTAAATCACACTTTACCTGTGAGCGTGTAGATGGAGGTTGAGCGAAAGCGCGAGAGTGAGACACACGCTGTTCATTATCGGACGCCTGAGCTGAAATAAAACCCAAGCGAACTCAGGTGAAATATATCCGTTTCCATCGATCGTGGCTTGCAGAAGGTGTGAAAACAGATGCTTGAGCAACTGAAACACAGTGGATAACCTTTCATAAATACACAGATGTTTTTTTTGTCTTTCTGTACTATGCATCTGCCTTACATTGTGCTGTAGGTACTGAACGTCATGGCTAGTCTTATCGGAGTCACTGCCTGCACTTTGCGTATAATGTATGTTGTATTTAACTAATACGTGATTACAAGCATGCCTAATATTTCTCTCTCTCTCTTTCTCTCTTACTCTCTCTCTCTTTCGAGCTATACGTGCCACTCTCAAGCTCCCAGTGTGACTGTATCTTCTTTCTGGACCTACCTGATCCATCCTGATGCCCTACCTGGTCAGTCTCATAGCTTAGTGGTCCTTTCTCCTTGGGATAGATCTTCATGGACAGCCCATGACCCAAGGGATTACTGTGGATAGAACCACTCGGAGACGATCACACTGTCAAACCGCCACAGCTTTGTGCTTAAGTCTTCATCAGTGAACATTTGAAGACTTCAGCAGGAATGAATTAGGGTTAAAGGACATTATTTATGTTATTTCCTGTCCAGTGCCACCCAAATGAGGATGGGTCTCATTTCTGAGTCTGGTTCCTCTTAAGGTTTCTCTCTCATATCATCTAAGGAAGGTTTTCCTTGTCATTGTCGCCAGGCTTGATCATTATGGATAAATATTAGAGATAAACTGTAATGTTTTTATTTTAACGCTGCTTTGAGACGATGTCCATTCTATGAATGTGTCATCTTTCTTATCGGTTCTTTATCTAACAATCATTCATTCATTCATTTTCTACCGCTTATCCGAACTACCTCGGGTCACGGGGAGCCTGTGCCTATCTCAGGCGTCATTGGGTATCAAGGCAGGATACACCCTGGACAGAGTGCCAACCCATCGCAGGGCACACACACACACAGTCATTCACTCACTAGGGACAATTTTCCAGAGATGCCAATCAACCTACCATGCATGTCTTTGGGCCAGGGGAGGAAACCCGAGTACCCGGAGGAAACCCTCGAGGCACGGGGAGAACATGCAAACTCCACACACACAAGGTGGAGGCGGGAATCGAACCCTGACCCTGGAGGTGTGAGGCGAACGTGCCACTAACCACTAAGCCACCGTGCCCCTTATCTAACATCATTAATGAAAAATTGCCATTTCTGACATTGGAGACTCCTTCCATAAAAGTTAAAAACAATATCATATCAACAATCACATAGTGGTTACTATAGAAACAGTAACGTATTAAAATATGCGCACTGAGATGTATATATGTATATATTTATATATTTGTGATTTGAATTAAAGGCTTCCGACCAATCAGAATCAGCAGCAACCAGCGGTGACCAATTATTAATCATATTAGACTCATGAATAGTAGACTTGCTGTTTTATATGTATTTTTTAAACATTTCACCCACTGTGTCCTTTAGCAGCTTTCGGCAAGAAGAATTTCTCTTTCCTAATAAGAGCCCCACTGCGTAGACCATAGTGTGTGGAAACTCTCATTAAAACTCTGCTGATTTCACAGCAATGCTGCGTATCTCTCCAGGGAAAGGGCCACATCTGCCCCTGTTTTTGACTTTGACACTCAAAAGTTTCCAGGCTTCGTGCTGGACGGATTGCCCATCCAACCAGAAATGGTTACACCAAAAAGGGAAAAAAAAAAACATGTTGCCATATTTTTTTTCCCAGGATCATCGTAATTCCACACTTTGCACCCGGATCAATTATGCATGTGCTCCAGCGATAGGGGGACATGATGTGGAGCTGGGAGAGGTGTGGGGCAGGAGGGAGAGAAAGGGAAACTGGGAGTCTGCCAGAGAGCGAAGAGCACTTTACTAAAACAATAAGAGCAGCCGTTAACCCCGATGCCCCAGGCCACGTGAAACAGAGGGCGATATTAATTAATGTGCCAACAGGAAGCAGTCATGGAGTGGAGCCCGTGGCTGATAGAGGAGAGCAAATCGGTGCTGAGTGCTTACTGAAGTGGATGTTGGTTTAAGGTTAAATGTGTCCTGATGGCAATAAGAATTATTTCGGGGTAAAAGGATTAAGGTTGAGGAGGGGGAAAATGAAGTAAAGGCTAAGGAGCAAGTCATTTCAGTCTGCCATTTTTTTCAGAACCAATTTAACTTCAAAAAGCGTGAACAGCCCCCGAGCTGGAACTAGCGCTGATTCAAAAATCCCAAAAATGCCTGACGCGTTGTTAGCAAATGTTTTTTGAGGGTTATGTTTCCTCCGAATGTTTCGTTTGCATATGTATGAAGAAAAAAACAGTTTTATGACTCGCAGCTCCACAGGGCTCCATCTGTTTTTAGTGAGACAGAATACAGACTAAATGAACCGCTCACTTCATATCATTCTCACACAAACACACGCTCATTCTCACTAGCGCTGTTTTGCTAATGTTGTACTCCTGCGGTCCTGTTAAATAGGTCTTAACCATATAGCGGTTTACATCATGGATAAAAAGGTGCCGACGAATGCTTATGTATAATAAACAGAACCTGCACAGGTTACAGTCATCTGTTAATGCATATGTTTGTTGGTTTCTGTTTTAGGTCTGGATTGAAGAAACTGACCCAGTCTAAACAAGGTACAAGTTTTCTACAAATAATTCTGGAGGCAGGATGCTTGAAGAACTATCAGATTGGCTGAAGCTGTTTGGATGGTGATGTTAACTTCCCTTTTGGACTTCATGGTCTATCTCAGTCTCTCAGTCTTCTGCCAAACAACCGGCTTCTCAGGGTTCTTCCAAACAACATTAGGAGTGTGTTAAGTCCAAAGAACCACAGGACAAGTCTGTTTATCTGATATGTCACCATTTCAAACAAAATTCCTAGTGTCTAGTATCTTTTCTCTGAAAAGCTCATTGAATTAAAGTTGTGTTCCTGTTAAAAACCAGTGTACATTCATTCATTCATTCATTCATTCATTCATTCATTCATTCATTTTCTACCGCTTATCCGAACTACCTCGGGTCACGGGGAGCCTGTGCCTATCTCAGGCGTCATCGGGCATCAAGGCAGGATACACCGTGGACGGAGTGCCAACCCTCATTCACTCACGCAATCACACACTACAGACAATTTTCCAGAGATGCCAATCAACCTACCATGCATGTCTTTGGACCGGTGGAGGAAACCGGAGTACCCGGAGGAAACCCCCGAGGCACGGGGAGAACATACAAACTCGAACCCCCAACCCTGGAGGTGTGAGGTGAACGTGCTAACCACTAAGCCACCGTGTCCCCCTGATATTTCACCATTTCAAACAAAATTCCAGTGTCTAGTATCTTTTCTCTGAAAAGCTCCTTGAATTAAAGTTCCTGTTAGAAACCAGTGTACAAAATAAGCTAAATTCGTTGCAACCATAAAGATGTCTGGCTCTTGTTGAAAGAAATGTCCAATGTTTGAGGCTTGACCTCTACAACTCACTCCTGGCTGATCTTCCTTCAGGTGACATTAATTCCTTATGACTGATCCACAGCACAGCAGCCTGATCTTCCCAGAGGCCATTCTGTTGGCTTGCAGAGACCCTGGGTAAAATCAAATCCACAAGGCCATTTAATACCGACATTAGATACCAACATCACCAACTCTAGGGCTAACTGGCAAGATAGTATAACTGGGTTGGTTTGCAAGAAGAGACAAGGAAGGTGGAATAACCCACCTGACCATCATAAAGTCTCTACAACATTACCTTTATTTTGCACCTTTATGCCAATGTCTGTTGGTTACCAAAGGGATGATTTTGGTTTTGGAAGGTCCTGCATTTAGACATTGGACATTTCCCCCAAAAAATACCTCATGGTATACCCCAAGTCCTACTCCTGTCCACTAGTTACTACGTCGTTTCAGTTCTTGTCAAGTCTTGAACTGCACCTCAATCCCCTGAGTCTCAAGTATGGCTCGTTCAAAATCCACGGAGTCATCATCCTTGGATGCAATTCACTTGGGACACAGTTAAGCATTGTGACATGTCTCTGTACCATTTCCCTGGTGGTGGAATTAACTTACCCTAGCTGTTCACCTAAATGTCTCAGAGTTTCTTAGCATAGTCAGAAGACCCAGCTGTTGCCTACAGTAAATATCTGCATAAACACTATGTACCTGCCCTAGCCTATCTTTCTGGTATCTCAAGACTAGTATTGGCTGTGTTTGGCAACCAGACATCTTTGCACTGCTATAAGTCTGTCTGAACAAATAAAACTGCCCTCAGTGAAGTAACAAGTGCAATCAAGAGACTCTGACAAGTCAGCGTTGTGTACAGAAGCATGAGGCAGCAATCAGCCAGCTGTGCTTCAAACCACAAGCTGGAACTAAAACAGTGGTAACGACAGAATATAAACCGTTTAGAGCCAAATCAAGCCAAATGGCTATGGTCACTCTCCAAAGCCTTCATTAAACCCAGATTACAAGCGTGAGCTTGAAAGAAGTACAGAATAAACACAGGCATCCCTCTAACCAGCCAACAGGGTGCTTGTGGCTTAAACTTGCTTTAAAACATGCATAAGGTCTTCATAGGAAGAACTGGTATATTCATTTATTCATTCATTCATTTTCTACCGCTTATCCGAACTACCTCGGGTCACGGGGAGCCTGTGCCTATCTCAGGCGTCATCGGGCATCAAGGCAGGATACACCCTGGACGGAGTGCCAACCCATCACAGGGCACACACACACACTCTCATTCACTCACACAATCACACACTACGGACAATTTTCCAGAGATGCCAATCAACCTACCATGCATGTCTTTGGACCGGGGGAGGAAACCGGAGTACCCGGAGGAAACCCCCGAGGCACGGGGAGAACATGCAAACTCCACACACACGAGGTGGAGGCGGGAATCGACCCCCCAACCCTGGAGGTGTGAGGCGAACGTGCTAAACACTAAGCCACCGTGCCCCCAAGATCTGGTATATACTCATATGCTAAATCACAAGTGAATTAAAAAAAGGAGTTTCAGCGACATGATAGCTTCAGTCAATAAAGAACGCAAAATAATGATGTCCTTGAAACTCACTTTTAAAGGATTGTGAGGCAATTCCAAGCAAATGCATCTTCACAATCTTCATCCCCGACAGCTCGATTTGCAGCCCTTAACCAAAAGAGGCATTTTTTCAAGAATTTAAATGGCATATATGACCCAGAACCGTAGCTGGTATCTCAGTTTGAAGGACCTGTTCTTCCCAGATATGACAGGCTGAGGGTTAGAGTTAGAGTTATGCAGCGGTACGTGCTGTCAAATCTTTCTGCACGTTTTCATTACGTCTCTTTCCCTCATCTTCCTGAGAGGCATCAATAAGCAGCATCAACGGCCCCTCTGTGACCATGAAGCGAACCAAAACACCTTTGACAACCACTTCTCAGAGTTTTTGCTTCGATTTATCAGCTAAGAGTCGTCACTAGAAAGGGCAGCACATCTTATTTCTGGTCTTTGGAGACTTCTATGTCAGAGAGAGAGAGAGAGGGAGAGAGAAAGCGAGAGAGACAGGGAGAAGGAAAGATTTTCAACTCAATACCTTCTTTTGAGCAAATCAAACTGGCTTTTATTACAGGACGGAACTTACGCCAACGTCTATATGGGATCCGATTTAGACTTCAAACACAGATGAATTCTCGAACCCATTTGGTCAGGAGGTGTTGATTAATTTTCAATAACAGCAGCTGTGACAGAATAAATCATTTGCTATTATCATTTTTTCTCGGTTTCTATGGCAACACCGTACAGAATACAGGGACTTGTTTGGCAAACTTCCACATAAACGGATTTGCGTATAAACGTATGTATATATGATGAAGTTTTTGGTTATTGCTTGTTTTGTATTATTTTCGGAAGGAGTCTCCAGACTCAGAGTTTGGTAACATGTCTAACACTTGTTTTATTTTTTGCCTTATTATCATCATATAGGGAGAGAAAAATGAGATAGTGGTGCTGTTTATAGCTGGAATAGCGTAATGCATAAGAGGAACTTGTAAACATAAAGATAAAGTACAATGTGTTTTTTTTTTAATGCATAAAATGTAATTGCTGGAAAGTTCCTGCACTATAAGACGATTAAAACCCAACTGAATGTTATGTAATTAGAAAATGATTCAATTCACCTTGGCATCATCGCACTACTGACTCATTGATTATTTTCATATAATAACACACCACAGAGTCTTTTCTTCCTTCTGTGCTTGTTGCGATAAGATTCCATATTTTAGTGAATTGTTAAATTGGGGCAGTGACGGTTCAAGTGGTTAACCCCTTCAACTCCAGAAGGCGCTGTATAATGGCCGACCCTGTGCTCTGACCCCAACCTCCGAAGTTGGGATACTGTATGTAAAGAAAGATTTTTACTGTGCAATGTATACAGTATGTGAGGGGCACGGTGGCTAAGTGGTTAGCACGTTTGCCTCACACCTCCAGGTCCAAAGACATGCATGGTAGGTTGATTGGCATCTCTGGAAAATTGTCCGTAGTGTGTGATTGCGTGAGTGAATGAGAGTGTGTGTGTGCCCTGTGATGGGTTGGCACTCCGTCCAGGGTGTATCCTGCCTTGATGCCCGATGACGCCTGAGATAGGCACAGGCTCCCCGTGACCCGAGGTAGTTCGGATAATCGGTAGAAGATGAGAAAATGAGAATGTATATGTGACAAAAACATAGGCTTTTATTCTATTTGATGAAATACAGGTTTATAATCTATATCCTATATGATTTTATACAGCTATACACACCTAAAAAAAGAAAACCCTTTCGAAAGCTGAACAAAAACGGCTGTCTTTTTAATTACCGTTTCTGATTAAAAAATGATTGTCGTTCGCATTTGATCCGTTATCGTTTAGTCATACACACTATGCAATCAGCAGCAGTCTTCTACACATTACAGACTCACACTTAAGTAACGTAGGCCGATGACTCTATAATGAACAGCCTGTCACATGTATCAGTGTGATATAACAAGCGAAAGCATTTCTCTCAAACATCCATAATTACTGTGTTCTGTGTGCATCATGAAAAGAAGAGCATAATCCTTTGAGAAAGACGGCGTGGCTGAGATAAAAAGTCCACTTAAGACCTGAGCTTTGGAGAAGCTCAAGATTGAAGTGGATAGAGAAAGAGGAAATGATCATTTCTGCAATTTGTTGCGTTAACACGCTTAAGGCAACAGCAGCTTGAGGAAAAAATCTATTCATCATGGCGTGATAATTCTCTTGTTACAGAGTCTGCATCAAAACACAAGCGTGTCATTAATTGTACTAAATGCATAAATCAGCAAAGAAAAGAAAAAAGAAAAATAAAAAAAAAAACACCACAGCTGTCAGATTTCGTTTGAAACAACTAAGATAAGAATCATATTCATAAGATCGTTTAAATATTAACGAGTCTACAGTTTTATACACAAACATAAAAGAATATCACAACATTGTCAGCATCATCCCTGTAGAGAAATGTTATTATTCCTGATATATTAAAGGTGGGGTCTCCGTTGTTTGAGAAATGCTTCAGAAAACCGAGTCGGGCCGCCAAACAAAACAAAAACAAAACAAACGTGTAGCCAATGAGCAGAAAGGGGCGTGCCTTGTCAATATGGGCGGAGAGAGTGTTCAGTGCGCATGTGTGACATTAGCGGAAAGCGGTTTTAACATTGACATGGAGGATAAAAACAAAGAAAGAAAGAGAAGAAAGGCTTACGATAAGGTAAGAAGTAGGACGTGTTAATATAGGATCAGCTTTCCAGCGCTGGAGAGAACTGAAGGAGCAGGAAGTTGGTCACATATTCACAGATTGGAGTTTCCTGAGTCAATAACTCCTGAGCTAAACGCTGTGAATATGTGACCAACTTTACTTAAGACGCCGAGGCGCTTTTTTCCTTCTCGATAGGTGAGTAACGTTGGTTTTGCTTTGTTACACAGAACTAATATATGCCTTTGTCCTTTACATGATTATGCTTGTGTGTCATTTTTGCTTGTTTGTTTATCTGCAATCGTATTGTTCTTCCCTTCAGCTATGATAAAGACACATTTCTTTCCAGTAGTTGCCTGCGTTACGTATGTATGTGTGGGCGGAGCTATCAATACAGGGGTGGGACCCGTTTGGGTTAGGGGCGTGTTTGTTTTGGTGATTTCAAATGTCAACATTGGCTTTCATAGCTTTATCATTTAAGACCTGTCTATCTGTCATCCAAGTTGTGTCATCTTCATTATATATGCTCAGTATATAGGGTATAAGTGTCATACAGTAGTAGTGTACTATTTTTATTTTAACTAGAAAAACATTTTATAATATTTAATCAGAACAGTAATGAGATTTAATTGAGAATATGAATGCCTTTTTGCAGTGAGTCAAAACAAGTCATTTGGCTAATAGAAGAGGAAATGAGGAAACCTGTCTCCAATGTACATGTCTGGATGTTTTTTCATTTTAATCTGCAAATTCAATTACGATCGCCAGTGATTATGGTAGAAAAAAAATTATAATAAAAATGCAAAATCTGGATTTGATGCATCAGGATTCATAAAGATTTAATTCAATGCTGAGTCACGAATCGACTTTGAATCAACGTTGAAATTGAATCGAATCAAATATTGAGGTCCACAGGGATTCCCTGACACACCGAAGTATAGCTCCGCCCCTTCCTCAAATGCTCATGAAACTCCTCATTTATCTTCCTCAAGTTGAAACACAAAATGCATACACATGCAGACACACACACACACACAGACACACACACATCCACACACCTTTACACGGCTGCTCCCCAGGCATTACTGTCTGGAGAACAGAACGAGTGACCCAATTGTAAAGAAGCCCATTTTCTAGCTCCTGCCACAGCGCCGCTCAGTTCCTCCCTCGAGACACGAACGAGCGCCGTGATTGGCCGAGAGAGACTCACCTGCAATGTGTCCTCTACTGTTACACTAACATCTGTCGACTGAGGCCCATAAATCAGAGAGAGCGAGATGCCGAGAGGTTACTAAAAGTGTTCTTGCATTTCCAAAACTCAACACATTCAAGGAACAAAAGACCTTACATACTTTAGAGTCAGCTCCAATATTATTGGCACCCTTGAGTAAAAAATAAAAATAACTCTACTCTGTGGAAACAAAGGCAGTTGACGGTTCTTCCTCTTGGAAAGCGCCATGAAACCCTGTTTAATACAGAAATAATTTGCTTATGATTTTCATATAGAAGCTTTCTGGGTTTTCTCATAAAGACAAACCAAAGACCACCTTATTTTAACCTTCTTAACTAGATGCCAATCATTTTCACAGGGACTTTTTAATAAATAAGTAAATATATAATACTTAATTGAAACACAAAGTGTGACAATAAATTATGTCTGAATCAAATTTAAAACAAAACTGACAGTAAATTGCACAACTCAAGTCATGAATATTAAAAAAAAAAATCCAAAAAATGGGGGTGCCAATACTTTTGGAAACAGTGATTTTCAAAGGAAAAATACATTTTACTTAAAAAAATGTTGCTTGTTTTAATCTATATGTCAACATGCATTAAAAAAAGCATATTATCATGCACTAAAATAGGAATACCTTCTAAGTAAATGCATTTGATTTAATGCTTATACTTTTAATGCTAATACTTTTGAAACGGGTGAAAAATAATCTATCGTTCGCACGTGTGAGTATTTGTAAGACATGGAAAAAGCTGAGAAAGAGAGAAAAATAGAAAGAAACGCGAGTCGTAGCCTGTCACAGATTTTATCGTCTGTTCGTTTTATACTCTTTAATATAAAGTAAGTGAATTATCTCAACTCGGGTAATCCATCCGTGCTCGTGTCGGCTGCTAATCCTCGAAATCTGGCATGAAAACAAAACAAAAACACACAAACGCACATACGCATGTGACAGAAATCCAGTCTGTCATAGCCGTTCTATAAGACTGGCGTGGAGATTAATTAAAACAACGGCAGGTTTGCAGTCACCCTGCACACACCGGCAACATTTTTCGCCACATTACTTCATTAAAAACCATCAACTTTTGGTTTTAATTAAATGTTTGAGGGAGAACGTTCACAGTCTGCTACACAGAGTAATTAGCGGAGAGTCGAGCAGCCCTTCTTAGGCTGACGAGTGCGAAGTACCACAGAGGACGATTTCTATCTCACGCCTCAAACTCAAACTCAAAATTCGGAGCTTGTAGCTCGATGCGAGAAATTCGTTCTCAGAGCTGATGTTCTGTCGTTCAAGCTAACGATAAGTAGATACCTTCAAAAAACTTGTTAAGAATCTCAAACAACTTGAGATCTTAATTATTACACTTTTGTTTAGCTAGGTAGGTTTTTGTAAACTAACTTTTTAAAATGATTTCTTATTGTCATGTTTTGTTTTCGTTGCTACTTAGCATTCATTACAAACTGGGTTATTAAACACTAAAGCCTAATGCTAATTCTATCTGGGTTAGCATGTTATTAACGCTTGCTTAGGAAATTAGCTGTCCTTGTGTCTATCTGGTGTTTAAGTGCTTAGATATTCAGCAAGCAAAAAAATATGACTTAGCATTAGCCTGCTTAATCTCAGAGTGGGGGAGGGGATTTTAATCAATCTTTCGGATATGAACAGCAAGTGTAATGCTAATTCTGTCAGAGTTAGCATGTTATTAACGTTTGCTTAGGAAATTAGCTGTCCTTGTGTCTATCTGGTGTTTAAGTGCTTAGATATTCAGCAAGCAAAAAAATATGACTTAGCATTAGCCTGCTTAATCTCAGAGTGGGGGAGGGGATTTTAATCAATCTTTCGGATATGAACAGCAAGTGTAATGCTAATTCTGTCAGAGTTAGCAGGTTACAGCTATCTCACCGTCTGTGAGATATAAAGCATTCATCTTTTCATCAGTTTCATCAAAATCATACCTCGTTTAATCCACCTGTTTTTCTTTTAACTGAATTTTTATTTTTAGTCTCAATTTTGAGAATTTTGACAAAATCACTAGCTGAAACTCTCTACATCACTCCACATCTCAGCTACTTATCTTTTATTCATGATCAGCGGTTAACATGTTTGGGTAAAGTATTACTGGGTCAGACCGCACATTAACATTAGCATTAGCATTAAGATTAGACCTCCATTAGCTGAGGAAGATGCTGATGCTAATGGCTGTTAGAAGGTTCGGTCACCTTCGGTCCGTTTGCATTTTCCGCCCAGATTAAGGTCTGTTTATGTCTGTTTTAGAAGAAGAGTCTGAATCCGAACTGCTGAGCTGTAGAGGGTCGGACACGATAATTACATTACTTTACATTTTTGCTCTCGTTCGCTTTGATCCGGAGTGAGACAGGATACAATCTCCACATCACGCCGTTCAAAGTGCTGACAGCTGCTGCAGAGAACGCAGACGTCTGTGTTCATGAGTTAATACTGAAATTGCACACATTTAGAGCTCAGAATTAACCACATGCTCAAGTGCTGCATGGATTTGGGGTTTTTTTTTGGGGGGGTGGGGGGTGGCCTTGCCAACAGAAAACACGGTTGTATTTCAGAGGTTGGAGTTTCTTGATATTGATCCAATGTTCACTCTAACGAGCAGCCACTTTTTACTGACAGTTTGTGTTCCTGCGCACTGTGTTTTAAAATGAAATTTGTTTCTTCTGCAGCGTTTAACAGGAGACTTTAATTTACTCAGCAGCTTAGAAAGGAGTCCCTATATCACTGAGGAGTGTACTGGTGTGAATGGAAGGAGGTGCGTGCACACACACACACACACACAAATTACACACACATATCACACGCACTCACAGGTATCACACACACACAGAAAACACACACACACATATCACATACTCACACCGAAATCACACACACAGATATCACACACACAAATTACACACATAGATATCACACACACAGATATCACACACACAAATTACAGACAGATATCACACACTCACACAGAAAACACACACACACAGATATCACACTCACACACAGAAATCACACACACTCACACACAAAACACACACACACAGATATCACACACACAAATTACACACAGATATCACACACACTCACAGATATCACACACTCACACATAAAACACACACACTCACACAAAAAACACACACACACAGATATCACACAGATATCACACACTCACACACAGAAATCACACACACTCACACAGAAATCACACACACACAGAGATATCACACATACTCACACAAAAATCACACGCACACACGGATATCACATACACAGATATCACCCACACACACACACGGATATCACACACTCACACAGAAATCACACACACTCACACACACTCACACACACACACACACACATGGATATCACACACACACTCACACAAAAATCACACACACACACAAATGCGTACTGATACACTCAGACTAACACACAATGACACAAGGATATGTCACACACAGACACATGGATAACACTTATAGACAGAAATCACACACTAACACACACAGACGCACACACACGCTCATCAGCTCAAACACAGAACGTCTTTCATTCCACACTGTGACACAGAGTCCACGTTGCCTTCGGTGACGTGAGTCAGAAAGGGACAGAGACGTGTAGCTGCTGCATGTTCATCTGATCTCCAGCAGCTGAGAGTGGAACCAGATTAGATCCTAGCACTCGATTCACACGGGGGATAAATGAACCTACAGAGACACACAGACTCTTCCTGTGAATCTCTCTCTCTCTCTCTCTCTCTCTCTCTCTCTCTCTCAGCCTTGATTCTATTCTTCACTTCCTGGTAACACAGAGGCTAAAGAGACAATGTGTAAATGAAAGCAAGGCAGAATTACTCAGACGGAAACCCGGCCAACAGATGACGCACTATGTCTGGGATTAACTCCTTCAACTTGTCAATAGTCACAGAATTTAATAATAATAATAATAATAATAATAATAATAATAATAGATAGATAGATAGATAGATAGATAGATAGATAGATAGATAGATAGATAAATAACAACTGTTGCATTTGTTAGAAAATCAACCACTAAATGAATTACACACACACACCACACACACACCCACAGATATCACACACACAGGTACTACATATATTGATATCACCACACACACACACACACACATAGATATCACACACATGCAGTTATTACACACACACATATCACACACACGCACAAACAGGTATTACACATACTGATATCACACACACACCCACAGATATCACACACAGGTACTACATCTATTGATATCACCACACACACACACACACACACACACTCACACACACGCACACACACACACACACACACAGGTATCGCACAAACTGATGTCACACACACAGATGTCACACAAACACACACACACACAGGTATCGCACAAACTGATGTCACACAAACACACACACACACACACACACACACAGGTATCGCACAAACTGATGTCACACACACATCTCACACTCCACACACACACACACACACACACACAGGTATCACACAAACTGATGTCACACAGTTAAATTTATGGCACGTTTTTTCCCCTAACTTCTACGTGACACTGCACTAAAACTCCAACATGGCCGCAGTTCTGCTGCTGTACAACCCCCCGCGTGCTGGAGCCACGAATGTAACAGTGAGTCATGTGCGGTGTCGCCTCACAGAACGCCACCAACAACACCTTCAATTACCGAACAGACCCGGGGTCAAACGAGGGCAGCTACAGATAACCCAAAACAATCAGGTGTGTGAAGAGCGGCGCTATTTTTACAGTCGCTTTGTGCTCAGGGTTCAGGAGAGTCTCAGGGACAAAGGTTTCTTCTTCTCCTCTTTTCACTGTTTTCTGTCATTAAGGTGAGGATGATGAAAGGAATAACAAGGTGAGGACATCACTTTCTTCTCCTCAGAGATTCTCTCTCTCTCTCTCTCTCTCTCTCTCTCTCTCTCTCTCATTCTGCTCTCCCGCTCTTCTTCCTCTCTTTTTCTTTCTCCCCTGCTTTATTTCTTTTTCTCTCACAGGCTCTTAACTCTCTCTCCCTCTCTCTCTCTCTCTCTCTCTCTCTCTTTAATAAGGCAGCTGAAGGAGGTTTGTTCCTTCCTTCTCTCTGATTGACAGACAGGCAGCTTAGCAGGTTGTTGGCCACAGTGTGAATCTCTCGCAGCTCATGTGTCAGTCCCGAGACCTGCGTCTCATTTGCGTCTCATTTGTGTCTCACATGCTTCGTCTGTCTAACCAGAAGCCGTTCGGGTTATTATTTGTACGTACAAACTGGCCCCATGCAGCCTGACTGACAATGCTAACGCTACATGGCAAATTAGCTACAGCTTCGGCTACGAATTCTTTGTACATGAGATTTTTTGATTCCGACTTTAGTTATTTTCTTGTTGTGCGCTTGAGTTGGCTTAAAGGAAATCGATTAGACAAAAAATAATCGATACACTCCGTCCAGGGTGTATCCTGCCTTGATGCCCGATGACGCCTGAGATAGGCACAGGCTCCCCGTGACCCGAGGTAGTTCGGATAAGCGGTAGAAGATGGATGGATGAATGAATGAATGAATGAGATTATGTTGAAAAATCTGACACTTTTTGGTAATTATTATTATAATATTCCTATTAAGCACACGTGTCCTAGCTTATTCTAGCTAGCTAGTTAGGCTGAGGCATCTCTGTGTTGCTAAGCGGCTAGCAAAAGCAGCTAATCCGACATAGTGTTTTCCTGTATCTGTGATTAGCACCGTTAGCATCTTTTCTCTTCTGTAAAGCCGCATCTTTTCTCTTCTGCTGCCAGCCGTCTGTTCTTCACCTCACACTATCCGGAGATCTAAACACCATGAACAGATCACGGCGAGATATCCAGTGTTGAATATCTACACCGAGAGATGGTGAAGAAGTCAGATACTGTATCAGACATCAACTGATGCAACTGAGAGGAAAGAAAAGTGTGTATGGAGAGCGTGATCAAAAGATAAACACAGCGCTGGAACAAAAGAGAAAATGGCTCTGTATCTGCTGTAATATACCATAACGCGCCAGGACGAGAAGCCCGGCTGCTATGGCAACGCTGCCACGGATTCGTAGGCAAAAGGAGGAAGTGGAAGTTTTTTCCATGTCTCCCGGAGACGACACATTCGGGACACACAGCAGAGTGTCTCTTACGTAGCGCTGTCGATGGCAGGGCTTTGGATAAATAAGAGGCATGAGTCCAATCCATTTTTAGTCTTTTTTCTTGCCAAAGCAGCTGCTGTGAGGACATAAACACATAGACAAAGCACACACACACACACACAAACACACACACACAGACACACACAGACACACACACAAAGCACACACACACAAACACACACACACACCACACAGCTGCAGAATATTTCATCATTACTTTGCAACACTTAATCCTCTGCTCCAGTGGTTTCACTCTTACTATTTCAATAATCTGCCTTTATAGTAGTAAGGGTCCACATAACACACACACACAACATATAACACACACACACACAACACACACACCACACCCACACAGATATCACACACAAACACGTACACAGTCACTCTTTCACACACACAAAAAAATCACCAACCCACTAACTCACACACTCGCTCTCTCACCTGTCACACACATACACACACACAAAAACATAAAAACACACAATCACATTCTTTCATATGCACACGCACACACATTCCTCACACTCTCTCTCACACACCCCTCACACACTCTCTCTCTCTCTCTCTCTCTCTCTCTCTCTCTCTCTCTCTCACATGCCTCTCACACACCCTTCACTCTCTCTCTCACACACACACCCTTCACTCTCTCTCTCACACACACCCTTCACACTCTCTCACCTCTCACATACACACCCTTCACTCTCTCTCACACACACCCTTCACTCTCTCACACACACACCCTTCACTCTCTCTCTCACACACACCCTTCACACACTCTCTCACACACCCTTCACACTCTCTCACCTCTCACATACACACCCTTCACTCTCTCTCACACACACCCTTCACTCTCTCTCACACACACCCTTCAGACTCTCTCACACACACCCTTCAGACTCTCTCTCACACACACACCCTTCACTCTCTCTCACACACACCCTTCACACTCTCTCACACACACACCCTTCACACTCTCTCACACACACCCTTCACTCTCTCTCACACACACCCTTCACTCTCTCTCTCACACACACACCCTTCACTCTCTCTCACACACACCCTTCACACTCTCTCTCACACACACCCTTCACACTCTCTCTCACACACACCCTTCACTCTCTCTCTCACACACACCCTTCACTCTCTCTCTCACACACACACCCTTCACTCTCTCTCACACATGCCTCACACACCCCTCACACACTCACTCTCTCACACACACCCTTCACTCTCTCTCACACATGCCTCACACACCCCTCACACACTCACTCTCTCACACACACCACTAAAAGATCTCCAGGATGAGAATGTCAAGAAGAGGTAGAAAAAGAGCAGAGCTAAAGGAGACTCTGACCTTTTCCTCAGCAACAAACATCCTCCGTTCACCAGCAAATTGACCCTTTCCATCCACTCAGCACCTTCTGACAACTGACAATCTTGAGAAAAAAAAAAATAAATTTCCAGCACGTCAGACAATTCAGCCACATTCCGGTTGTGCACTTTTGAGCTGAGCTTTTTTTCTGTTTCTCGCACTTTAAAAAGGGGTCAGTGACACCCACTTCACCTGACACTCCATGGCCCTGAAGCACAGAGATGTGAGGATGAAAGTCCACACACACACACACACACACACACACACACACACACACACACACACACACACACACACACACACAGCTTTGCTTCAAGGTTAGATGCTGATTGTATTGAGTGATCACGGTCAGCGGTTGAAGCATTATCACCTCATCGGGTTGTTGTTCAATCCTCCTCCGTCTCCTCCGCACTCCCTGAGCACTAACCCTAATGAGGAAGTGCTGTGGATTACAAGCTGCTTCACAATTAATAGGTCTAATCTCACCCTTTGCTCCTGGAGAATGTAGCCAAAGAAATATGAGCGCTTTATTAAGATTCTCTTGCTCTTTTGCTCTACAAAGGAACTGATGCAGTGGTGTGTTTTAGGGCTGACACAGAGAGAGAGAGAGAGAGAGAGAGAGAGAGAGAGAGAGAGAGAGAGAGAGAGCTATAAAGTGGAAAGGTAGAGAGAGACAGACAGCAATAGAGAAGAGAGAGAGAGAGAGAGAGAGAGAGAGAGAGAGAGAGAGAGAGAGAGAGAGAGAGAGAGAGAGAGAGAGAGAGAGAGAGAGAGAGAGCGCTAAAGTGTAATTGTAGAGAGAGACCGACAGCAATAGAGCAGAGAGAGAGAGAGAGAGAGAGAGAGAGAGAGAGAGAGAGCTATAAAGTGGAAAGGTAGAGAGAGACAGACAGCAATAGAGAAGAGAGAGAGAGAGAGAGAGAGAGAGAGAGAGAGAGAGAGAGAGAGAGAGAGAGAGAGAGAGAGAGAGAGCGTTATAGAGTGGAAAGGTAGAGAGAGAGACAGACAGAAATAAATAAAAGAGAGAGTGAGAGAGAGAGAGAGAGAGAGAGAGAGAGAGAGAGAGAGAGAGAGAGAGAGAGAGAGAACTATAGAGTGGAAAGGTAGAGAGAGAGACAGACAGCAATAGAGCAAAGAGAGAGAGAGAGAGAGAGAGAGAGAGAGAGAGAGAGAGAGAGAGAGAGAGAGAGAGAGAGAGCTATAGAGTGGAAAGGTAGAGAGAGAGAGACAGACAGCAATAGAGCAAAGAGAGAGAGAGAGAGAGAGAGAGAGAGAGAGAGAGAGAGAGAGAGAGAGAGAGAGAGAGAGAGAGAGAGAGAGCTATAGAGTGGAAAGGTAGAGAGAGACAGACAGCAATAGAGAAAAGAGAGAGAGAGAGAGAGAGAGAGAAAGAGAGAGAGAGAGCTATAAAGTGGAAAGGTAGAGAGAGAGAGAGAGAGAGAGAGAGAGAGAGAGAGAGAGAGAGAGAGAGAGCGAGAGAGAGAGAGCTATAGAGTGGAAAGGTAGAGAGAGAGACAGACAGCAATAGAGCAAAGAGAGAGAGAGAGAGCGAGAGAGAGAGAGAGAGAGAGAGAGAGAGCGAGAGATGCTCCAAAGTCCCTAAACCACATCTGGTCCAGAGGTTGATCCAGAGGCAAACAGCACACAGCGAACATTTCAGCAAATTCAGCCGTGTGTGTGTGTGTGTGTGTGTGTGTGTGTGTGTGTGTGTGTGTGTGTGTGTGTGTGTGTGTGTTCTAAATATATCTGTCTCAGGAGGGCTCAGAAACTGTTTACAGGCTCCTCCACACATTTCGACTGAAGCTCTGAATATAAACTCATGTCCCTGCAGCTGGAGTCACTTCAACTCTTCATAGAGCAAAAACATAAATAGTTCAGATTTAATACGGAATCAAAAAAGAGAAAAAAATGTAAAATAACTATTATTTATATAAAGAAATGATATATGATTTAATATTATATTACGTACATAAAGATGAGTCAAATTGCATGGTGTGCTGAATTAGATATAAACCAAATATATAATAATAATAATAATAATAATAATAATAATAATAATAATAATAATAATAATAATTAGTATTATTATTATTATTATTATTATTATTATTATGAGAAAAACTGGACATTTTTGGGACACCTATATTAAATAAATTATTTCTTTCCTTTGCAAAAAGAATATGAAGCTTCACATATTTATTTATTTTTTATTTATTACTATTACTTTTTTTTCTATTACGATTTATGCCATGAGTTTAATTTCATTATTTTTCTTTCTTTTTTTTATGCCTGGCTTCTCTTGGATCGAGATTTTTTCCGAACATGCTTACATTTAGACGAGATTATTATTATATATTATTATTATTTCTATTATTATAAATATATCATTTTATTTATTTTTTTTTTTCAAAAAATAAAGAAGTTGTCAGGGTCCCAAAATGAAGTGATCCAGGGTCCTTAGAATTGCCCCAACTCCTACACAAGCTGATTGAGACACAGCCACTGTAACCTCACTAAAACCCCTCAGCAGTACTGTTAAGTCCTTGACCTGATTTGGTCTCTTTTGTGAGAGATTTTCTTTCTTTTCTCTTTCGAATATAACAGAATCTTTGTCAAGGGGTGGGCACGGTGGCTTAGTGGTTAGCACGTTCGCCTCACACCTCCAGGGTTGGGGGTTCGATTCCCGCCTCCACCTTGTGTGTGTGGAGTTTGCATGTTCTCCCCGTGCCTCGGGGGTTTCCTCTGGGTACTCCGGTTTCCTCCCCCGGTCCAAAGACATGCATGGTAGGTTGATTGGCATCTCTGGAAAATTGTCCGTAGTGTGTGATTGCGTGAGTGAATGAGAGTGTGTGTGTGCCCTGCGATGGGTTGGCACTCCGTCCAGGGTGTATCCTGCCTTGATGCCCGATGATACCTGAGGTAGGCACAGGCTCCCCGTGACCCGAGGTAGTTCGGATAAGCGGTAGAAAATGAGTGCGTGAGAGAGAGAATCTTTGTCATGTCACTCGACATTTACCAGTTACGTAACGATCCGGGTCCAGACAGGATCCCGTATCTGCCCCAGTAATAAACAATCCTCATCATGCCTCATCATTTGTGTAAAACTGCTGGTGAATAAAACTACCCTAAATAATGTACATCTTGTGAGCTCAGTAATGAAACGTTCTTCGTTTTCACGCCCCACAATGATGGCTTCATGTCTACGTTTACAGCATGATAAACAAACCCACATGGCTGTCAGAGCTAATATTTACCACATTTATAAACTAACATCCTGCTGGCGATGTTAATGTTAATATTTATTCTTAGCAACTATCTGCTAATCTTCATGTTCGTGCGGCGAACACTTGTGAACGTGACAAGCTGTCCATAAATCCGGATCAATTAAAAGAGAACAGGCTTATAAACTCGTTAATTAACAAACGGACTCTAGTGGATTTTTATTGACAGGTTTCGTTTCAGCCGAGACGATGACATCATGCGTTGTTTTCTCTGCTGAGATCATTAGCAATCAGTGAAATTGGAGCTAAAAGCTTTCGGGGTGAGTTGTGGGTCTGCTCGTACTGTCAGATGTTTGCATGTAAACATATTTGTGAGGTGAAAGTATGGGATTTTTTTTTTATTTATTTACATTAAAAATGTTTTTATTTCAAAAACACAACTAGATGCTAAAAGATAACAATTTCTGTATAAAAATGGTTTTGAAACGTTACTGTATAGAAAGTGATAAAATGGTTTCAAAACTGTTTAATTTTTTTAATGATGACATATGGGACTATAAGCCCAACGTTTCAAAAGTTTTGGCACCCATCTCATTCGCCGCACGGCTTTACAACCAGCACAAAAGGTCAGCACACTTAGACTGATGGCTAGCCCTAAAAAACATAAACGTCTGCTGCTGACTCACGCAGTAGTTGCTTAAACGTTGCTCTTAACGTTGACATTTGGAAGCACCTCATCCAAAGCCTGTCGAGAAAATGGCTCAATATGCGATGTTCTCTCAGAACTGCTTGTTGTATTAACGGTTGACTTCCCAGGTGTTAGGTTGACAAAGGTGCAGCGGAAAAGTCAGAAAGATTTCGTTCTAAATAAAACGGGTCATTACGCACAACAAGGAGCTTCTCTGAGCTGCCAGGAATGCAGCTTTTTTAGGTTTTATGACGATACCTTACCTAGAGGGTCAGATCTTTCATTTTTGCAGCAGTTGTTCATTTGGCACTTAGTGCTTAATATCCAGAAGCAATAAAGAAAAGTTCACACTAGCAACTGTGTATGTGCTACAATTTCTATGACACTCAAGTGAGAGTTTCTTAACTTCTCCTCATCCATACCATTAGCTTGTATAAATCCGTTGGAGCTTTTATAGTTTGATGTTACTTCATTTCCTCAATCATAACACTTTACCACGATGGAAATCGACTTACAAGACATTTAAAATCAGTTTAAAAAAATGAATGAGGGGAGGCATGGTGGCTTAGTGGTTAGCACGTTCGCCTCACACCACCAGGGTTGGGGGTTCGATTCCCACCTCCACCTTGTGTGTGTGGAGTTTGCATGTTCTCCCCGTGCCTCGGGGGTTTCCTCCGGGTACTCCGGTTTCCTCCCCCAGTCCAAAGACATGCATGGTAGGTTGATTGGCATCTCTGGAAAATTGTCCATAGTGTGTGATTGCATGAGTGAATGCGAGTGTGTGTGTGCCCTGTGATGGGTTGGCACTCCATCCAGGGTGTATCCTGCCTTGATGCCCGATGACGCCTGAGATGGTGACCCGAGGTAGTTCGGATAAGCGGTAGAAGATGAGTGAGTGAGTGAGTGAGTGAGTGAGTGAGTGAGAGTAAACGAATGATGTTCTGTCTGTGAGCCTGATCAGAAATGTGTCAGGACTCTGTTGTCTTTCAGCGTGAGACGTGTTTTCCCCCGCTGTTGATAACCTTACGCAGGATTTTATAAACACCTTTAAATTTAGGCTGCTTTTGAACAAACACTTGGAGCGTCTCAGAGAGTAGAAATGGGTTTGATATCAACATTTACTCTGAAGATACAAACATGTGTCTGGAAAAAAATCTGGAACTAATTAATAAACATATCACATATAACAACCTGTCAATCACACTATGAATAAAAAACAAGGTTTGAAAAGAGGTAACAGAGCTCGTTATATGTACTGTAGCTAAGACAGTTAGCTTGCTTCAACAATCTGCTAGAGCTAGCTAGAATGATTCTGATGCTCACTCACTCACTCATTTTCTACCGCTTATCCGAACTACCTCGGGTCACGGGGAGCCTGTGCCTATCTCAGGCGTCATCGGGCATCAAGGCAGGATACACCCTGGACGGAGTGCCAACCCATCGCAGGGCACACACACTCTCATTCACTCACGCAATCACACACAACGGACAATTTTCCAGAGATGCCAATCAACCTACCATGCATGTCTTTGGACCGGGGGAGGAAACCGGAGTACACGGCGGAAACCCCAGAGGCACGGGGAGAATATGCAAACTCCACACACACAAGGCGGAGGCGGGAATCGAACCCACAACCCTGGAGGTGTGAGGCGAATGTGCTAACCACTAAGCCACCGTGACCCCTGATTCTGATGCATGTAACATAAATAAAATAACTTATAATGGCTATACTGGATAGTGCCCTAGTGCTTTAAGTATCACTACACTGAACCTGTATTTAGCGTAATGGGGACCAGTGGATAAGCCACACCCACAAGCAGCAAACGGAGCAAATAGTACTTGCCCAAAAGAGTCAAATTGCAAGTTAAGTGTCATTTGCTAGGGTAAGAGGAAGATGTTTGCTGTAGTTTTGCATGTGAGAACATTTCAGGCACAGGTTCCGTTTTTCATTCATCAACCCAAATAAATAAATAAAGAAAGAAAGAAAGAAAGAAAAATCCACAGAAAAATAGCTGCACATAAAAACAGGTTTCTGCCAAGGCTAGTTTTGTCCATCCCTGCTGCCAAATCCCACAAGTACAAGCTCTTAAGAAAAGGTGCTATAGCTCATATCCCACTCTTTCCCTCCCTTTCGCTCGTTCTCTATTCCCTGTCTTTGCTGCCTTTAATGCTGTTTTCTCCACCACGCCGTGTACAGCAGGCCCTGAGATTCGTCTCGGCCACAGCTTTCAGAGGCCCATGCGGAGGAGAGGGCAGCAGGCCCAAAGCCATCACACCACATCATGCAATTACCCTTGACTAGCTCAGCATGAACACAACACCCTAGAGCTTTCTCTCTCTCTCTCTCTCTCTCTCTCTCTCTCTCTCTCTCTCTTTCTCTGACATCTTTCTTCACACATCACAAGACTAAAGCTGCATGTGGAGAAGTTTTATCTGTAGCGGGTTCTCAAATAAAGCTTACGTTATACACTGTGTAATCGCCTTAACTAGTCAGAATATTAAAACTTTAAATAATAATCTTTAATTCTAATAATCTTCTAAATAAAATGCTAAATAAGGTGCAAAAACTCTCTAAAGCAGAAAGAAGGAACAAAATTTTACCACACAAACCTGGACAAATTGGTTCACGGGGTTCCGTAAAAACAACGGTAAATTCTACCCGTTATTTTTACACTGAACAGTAACCAGAGCCACGCCCCGTTTCGTTTCTAACCAATTAACGCTCTCTTGGTTAAATGCGTATAGCATCGAGCATAGAGCAAAAATCAGCGGCCTCTACCCTTCAGTGAAAATGATTAGCACTTGTTATACACCACTTCAGAAAAAGCAAATGTGTGTCCTATATATAAAAAAAAAAAAAAAAAGCTGATGCATGTTTTAATCAACTACTATAAATTATTCTTATATCTGAGATTCTTAACTGTGGCTCTCCGGAATTCCGGGAATTGTAGAGAAACACGGACGTACAGTAGGACAAATTACACAGCAGCATATCAGTGACAAGGATAATGAAAGAAAGCTGATGCATGTATTAATTAGCTACTATTAGCTATCATTCCCTTAGGAATTTCTGGAATTGCAGGAAAACATGGCAGCAGGACAAATCGCACGGCATCACATCATCTACATACTGGAGAGAAACGCGTCAAACTGACTCAAAACTCCAGGTCCACAAAGCTTTAATTCCATCCCAACACAATGAGGAAGTAATTACGAGAATCAAACCATCGTTCAATTAGATGAAGTCCATGTTTTTTTTTTTTTTATGAGATAAGCGAGATAAGAATCCAAGATAACACGAGATAAGCTCTTACCTTTTTCAGACGGCCACTCTTGGTGCCTACGTAGGCCAGCGAGTGGTTCTTGTAGACGTAGGCAATCACAGAGGTCATTTTGTCATTGGATTCAGTGAACAGCGGAATCCCACGGACCATCTCGGACACCCCGAGCGGCGCATTCATATCCAACCCGCAGAAATTATCGTCGATGCTCAGGAGCTGAATGAGGGAAAAACACAGGCATCACATCAGGAGTTTGGAAATCGTGACTTTATTTATTTTGTTTATTTTACAGTTTGCATCCTTATGAGAAGAAGTGCACCGGGTTGATGCACCCGAGTGTGGAATGGTTACGCTTCGTGCACTGGAAAAGGGGCCCCACTGTAGTCCCACCGGACCAGAAGAAAAATTTCAAGATGGCTGACAACACTCCGGTGGACAGGATTTCTTAGAAATGCCTTAAAACTTCCTTCATATTTTCATGTGTTATGTAATTTTTTAACATTTTAAAAATGAGCGGTGTCAAATTACATACGACCAGTGTTGGGCAGTAACACGTTACAGTAACGCAGTTACTTTTGACAGTAACTAACACTCTAACGTGTTACTTATTAAATAAATTAATCCGTTACCGTTACCATACGGTGTGTTTGTCTGTTACTTTTTAAAATGAACCCATTTAGACTGAAGTGTAACCTACAGCCTGACCTGTTTACAGCAGCGACGCATTGTAGGATTGGTGGATGCCAACCTGTAAACACGAAGACGCCGCACTGTGGGCGTGTTTCCGTTTATTCATGTATGTGCGGCAGTAAAGGTGAGTCAAGGCGAGAGTTTCTCAACGTGGAAATATGCTCATTATTTCACTTTAGTTGAGCATAAAGACAAAAACCTTTTAGTCAAATGTAAGCTGTGTCTTTCTGGTTCAAAGGTCCTACAGGTATTTACTGCGATAAACAGCATCTCCAATCTGGAGGTAGAAACTACATGCCTCGACAAAGCTAGAAGCTAACTCTGTGTCGGTGGGCACACTCGAAGTGACTCAAGCCCCTCAGCCAAACAACAGCGACTAGATTTTAACCGGACTGTTAGCCAGGGACAGATCAACAAACAGTTTTGAGTTTGTATAGACCATAACGCATAAAAGGGCATTAATGTCAACATTAAAGAACGTTCTTTAAAAAATTAACTAGAAAGTTACTTTTAACAGTAACGCGTTACTTTTTGGTGTAAGTAATCAACAAAGTAATCGAGTTACTTTTTGATTGAAGAAACTAGTAACTGTAACTAGTTACTATTTCTTAGTAACTAGCACAACACTGCATATGACGGACCGCATTTCGTAATTCAACTGGGAAGGTCTTCTACTTCCTGTTAGTAAAATACCATTAGTGTTCCGTTTAAGACGATACTACACTGTTGCTCAAATGGTAGTGTGTCTACATTTTGATAAACACCCCACATTAGAAGATTTAAAAGGTTTAAGGTTTAAAAGGATTCATCAATTTATGATTAAATTTTTCAAACAATGCCGTGTGGGGAATCCGAAAAAAAGATGATATACATTCATCACCGTGTTTGCTGTGCATCTTAGAAAGGTATTTTTAAGAAATATCCACATAGGAAGTGTACACATGGCAGGATGTCAAGCGACAGATAAGGAATGGGTGCCGAAGTCAAATCTGGCATCCAGAATGAAATGATTTACTGCTGGTGATAAAGCAGTAATGATTTCATATTGCGCTGGGGTGCAGATTGATTTGGAAACAGCGCCACTGAGGTTTCCATGAGGGGGATAGAAATATGACAGTAAGATTAGTTATGATCGATGACTCGTCAGCCAACGACTGGTTAAAGGACGCTAAACTTTTTTGCAAATGGAGCCGTGTTTATGATCTGAAACGCGCAAGAATTATTCTCTGAAAATTTAATCGGATTTTAATTCATGAAGATGAATCTTTTTTTTCCCCCCTTCACTGGTGTGAACTGTGTGTACAAGTTACTCCATCAATAGAATATGTAACAATCTTGTCATCCCAAGATATTATCTCCAGTAAGTTTTATTTCTGCAGTTCTAAAATTGTATTATTTTTTAAGATCGTATTATTTTGTATCTGAATTTGAATTATTTTTGTTGTTTAAAAATAATCATGAAAGTTAGGATTAGGATTGGGGGAGGAGTTAAAGTTTATACCTATATTTACGAGTTAGCTTGCAAAATAAAATAAAAAAAATTAAAAAAACTTTTTTTTTTTTAAATTTTTTTTTTTTTTAACAAATCGCTTTTGATCTTTTTGTTTTTATTTGTTGTTCATTTTTGTTTTTTTTGTCGGGTTTTGTTTGTTTACTTCCATTTTTATATGTTTTGCTTGTTGTTTGTTTTGTTTTCTGTTTGTTTGTTTTCTGTCAGTTGTAGATCCCATCATAATAATACACAACAATTTATTTTCATAAGAAAATTACAACAAAAAACACACGCAACCGAATCTGCTGCAAATAGCTCATTTTAATCAGATACGTTTGCAAGCTAGCTTGGCTAGATAACACGGTAGCCTTGTGTTTATAGTGTAACCACGGCAACCAGTATCAGACTAAAAGACTAAAAGTGACCGACGTAGAGTGCTTTGAGTAACTCGAGGTGAAAGCGATCGCAGAATAAGGAATTAGAAGCTAATCTTCTATTTTCTCTTAAGCTACTTGGGGAAATGTGAACAATATCCAATAACACTGTCATTTAATCTCAGATACAGTTTTTATCCACGTTAATGTGATCATACTCTCATATTAGCCAGCGCTAACGTCAGTGATACACACGAAGAGGTCTAACACCTAATTAGTGCTGGATTCCACTTCAACTCCACACGCTAGTATTCAGAAGTGACATCGTGCCAAACACAGAGCCTCTGCGATGCCAGGTTGTGACAGGACGCAAGCCGGGGCCTGTCATAAATCGCAAAATACAGCTCTTTTGTGTTTCAGCCAAAACTCCTAGGCGCACGCTAAAAACCCGATTACGATGCATGTTGTGTTTATCTTTTAATCGTGACAAAGCGCAATTACAAAATGTCTGAGTGAGAGAGGAGAAGAGAAGAGAAGAGAACAGAACAGAAGAGAACAGAAGAGAATTAAAGAGGAGAGGAGAGAAGAGAAGGAAATAGAAGAGAAGAGAAGAGAAGAGAAGAGAAGAGAAGAGAAGAGAAGAGAAGAGAACTAAAGAGGAGAGGAGAGAAGAGAAGAAGAGAGGAGAGGAGAGAAGAGAAGGAAATAGAAGAGAAGAAAAGAGAAGAGAACTAAAGAGAAGAGAAAAGAAGAGAACTAAAGAGGAGAGGAGAGAAGAGAAGAAAAGAGGAGAGAAGAGAAGGAAATAGAAGAGAAGAGAAGAAAAGAGAAGAGAACTAAAGAGAAGAGAAAAGAAGAGAACTAAAGAGGAGAGGAGAGAAGAGAAGAAAAGAGGAGAGAAGAGAAGGAAATAGAAGAGAAGAGAATTAAAGAGGAGAGGAGAGAAGAGAAGGAAATAGAAGAGAAGAGAAGAGAAGAGAAGAGAAGAGAAGAGAAGAGAAGAGAAGAGAAGAGAAGAGAAGAGAACTAAAGAGGAGAGGAGAGAAGAGAAGAAGAGAGGAGAGGAGAGAAGAGAAGGAAATAGAAGAGAAGAGAAGAAAAGAGAAGAGAACTAAAGAGAAGAGAAAAGAAGAGAACTAAAGAGGAGAGGAGAGAAGAGAAGAAAAGAGGAGAGAAGAGAAGGAAATAGAAGAGAAGAGAAGAGAAGAGAAGAGAAGAGAAGAGAAGAGAAGAGGAGAGAAGAGAAGGAAATAGAAGAGAAGAGAAGAGAAGAGAAGAGAAGAGAAGAGAAGAGAAGAGAAGAGAAGAGAAGAGAAGAGAAGAGGAGAGGAGAGAAGAGAAGAAAAGAGGAGAGGAGAAAAGAGAAGAAAATAGAAGAGGAGAGAAGAGAAGAGGAGAGGAGAGAAGAGAACTAAAGAGGAGAGGAGAGGAGAGAAGAGGAGAGAAGAGAAGAGAAGAGAAGAGAAGAGAAGAGAAGAGAAGAGAAGAGAAGAGAAGAGAAGAATGCTCCAGGACCATGGAAGTGATCCAGGTCAAAACAGACCTTTTTCAGGCCAATCTCAGAGGATGGTTTCCTCCGACAGCAAAGTTAGCAGTAAGTGTGAGGAGGCTCGGTCCTGGCCGTGGAACTATTTGTCAAACCCGAGGCTTTTCATTAAGCAAATGGAGCATCTGAACACAACTCACTGCTTCTGAGTAATCAATATGTAATATAGATAGATAGATAGATAGATAGATAGATAGATAGATAGATAGATAGATAGATAGATAGAAAATGAAGGAGAAATATTCACCGCTTCCTATCAGTGTGATTCTATATATGTGTGTGTCTTTTCTCTGCAGATTTCTCTGACCTTTAGAAATGTTCTGCTGTCAGCTGAACCCCCGCACATCCACAGCCCTGCCAGACCAGACTAATGGAGCTCATTTAAAGCATCCGGATCTCACTATCTCACCTTGCTCCGGCGAGATAAAACACCCAGCGTGTGCCGCTTTAGTCGCTCCCAGCTCTACACGATGAATCACCAAAGAACCAGCGCGATTTAATAAAAGCCTCCCTTCACCTCCATCTGACGCTACATCCTGGAATCCTGCTTATATCAGGAGAAATGAAACCAAGTGCAAAACTTAATACAAATTCAAGGCTTACGGACTTAGAAGTCTCATCAGCAGGGAGATCAAGGGTCAACCAGCGTGCGGGAGAGGAAATGAGAAGAGTCGCTTTCACATCAAAGCTTTCAAGAAAAAAACCTTAGATGGACCAAATAAAACTCCCCCCAAAGCACCCAGATCTCACAGAGTATTATTAGCTGCCTCTTTCAAACCTTTTACCAGTACACCAGTGTTTGGAAATGGACTCGTGGGACATTTCTGATCAGTATAAAGAAATTGTTCTACGCTTTGTTTTTCTGTCTTTTGGATAACTTTTCACAGAATTTTTAATGTTTGAAGATAACTAATGAACAAAAACGAATGTACTGTATGACGCTGTATAGCAGGGATGTCCAACCAGTCAGAGACCAAGAGCTACATTTTTTACCGTGTTACCGCAAGGAGCCACATCGTACACATGGGCACACATGAACATCACGTTTTTTTTTCCCCTGCCATTCTGAGAGCGAACTTGACACAAATTGTTTTACTGATCTTTCTCCTACTGGGAAACTTTGAGGTATTTTCATCCCACTCACATTCGCGTTTGACGAAAATACCGTATTCAAGCGAAGCGAACACGCATATTAAAAAGACACAAATACAAACTTCGATATGAATGTAAGAGCCGCATGAAACCGGGCAAAGAGCCGCACGGGGCCCCTGATGTAAAGCTACTTCTCCATAATTCATCCATACCATTGGCTTGAATGAGTCAATTGGAGCGTTTGTGGTTCCACGTTTCTTCAGTTCACCAGTTACAACTTATGAGACATATTTAATTAATAGAAACAAATGATGGGGGACACGGTGGCTTAGTGATTAGCACGTTCGCCTCACACCTCCAGGGTTGGGGGTTCGATTCCCGCCTCCACCTTGTGTGTGTGGAGTTTCCATGTTCTCCCCGTGCCTCTGGGGTTTCCTCCGGGTACTCCGGTTTCCTCCCCCCGGTCCAAAATTGTCCGTAGTGTGTGATTGTGTGAGTGAATGAGAGTGTGTGTGTGTGCCCTGTGATGGGTTGGCACTCCGTCCAGGGTGTATCCTGCCTTGATGACAGGCTCCCCGTGACCCGAGGTAGTTCGGATAAGCGGTAGAAAATGAATGAATGAATGAATGAAATGATTGATGTTCTGGCTGTGAGTCTGATCTAAAATGAAACAAAGACATTTAATGATCAATGTGGACTTCATGGAACTCCATTTTTTGGCCTTCACCAGCATCTGGCTCGGCTTAAACTTAAAAAATCTTCAATCTTTTTTTTTGCTCCTGACAGTTATAAAGCAGTCTCATCACCCGGTGAGAGAGAGAGGGGTTACAGGTCAACCAGGCTGTCTGAGAAAGGAAATGAGAGAAATCTCACAAAGTCTCACAGTTCAGTCGAAGCGAATGTCACCGTATCTGCATTTTCAAGTGAAATGTAGCTCAGATATCACTAATGTTTAAAGTAATGTACCAAATGTACTGAACTCTCAGATCAAAGTGGAAAAAAAAATAGATGACGATTAGGAAACTGACCTAAAGCATCGAGATCTAAAATATTATTAATAATATTATTATTTTGCTTCTTTTAATTTAATGAAAGCTCCACGGGATCCGAAACGACATCCCAGCATCTCGCTAAGCTTGAACTTAATCTTTAATCCTGACAGTCTCATCACCTGAAGAAATGCAGGAGGCATTTGGGTGGTGAGTTGGGGCTTTGAGGGGGGGATTTGAGGGGGGATGTAGTTTGAGGGGGGATTTGAAAGGTCTTAGGTCAAGCAACCTATCTGAGAGGAAATGAGAAAAAAGCCTAGGAGTGAGTAAGGGAATGTGTGTTAGAATGATCGGACAACACGCGAGGCATTATTTTTGACTGTTCGCTCCTGGTCTGACAGAGACTAATGTCTTTTGGCACCATGGCCACACTAGCAGCAGGCCCACTCTTGTAACAGGGCACATATGCCTCGGCATGGGTGTGGATCCTGGCGCCGATGCGATATTTCCCAGCTACAGCAGATGCCGTGTCGATCGCGCCGTACGTGTAGTGATTTAATCAAACACACTTTCTTTCTGTCAAACCACATGCACACTTTCATTCCCTTGCCACGGAAGAAAAAACGGAGCCCCTTTTTACCGTGCACACAGAAAACGACGTTCCCTGTTATATCCTAGCTCCGTGTGTCACTCCGAAGGCGGTCCTCTAAATTCGGCAGCGTGCTTATTTTATCATTTTCTCAATCCGTCACTCCGTTTTCCTCCCACCGTTTATGCGCTCTCCCTTCAGTAGGAGAACCCGCTGCTGCGCTGCAGCCAATTCCATGCTGCGCGTCTAAAGGTGTAAAAATACGGAGGCGGATAAAGAAGGAGGAGGCCTGAGAGCGACGAGTGAGCCTAAAAGCCTGCAGATCAGAGTGCGGCGGAGTACTTTTTATTATCTGAACTGCTTCCAGAAAGAGACAAAAAGACAGAGAGAGAGAGAAAGAGAGAGAGAGAGAGAGAGAGCAGAATTAGGTCACTTGGACCAGGCTTCCTGCTGTAGGACAATGGAGTCTCAGTTTCTTTCTCTCTCTCTCGGTCCCTGGTGCCTTGTTGGCCTGGTACACAGAACGGCGTCGGAAATCAGATGCACTTTATTTAGGGACGATGCAGCTTTGGATCCAGAGTACAGTGTGACAGGACGAACGCGTGTTGTCTTTCTGTGGTGTAGGACAGTTCCCCCAAAAAAATGATTCCATAGGAGAGTTGTCCTAGCGGTTTTCCGATCAAATTCCAACTGAGTGGAGCAGAAGTCAGATTTACATTTCACGTGTATGGCATTTGTCAGATTTCATTTATCTCATTTATACAACCGAGGTCAAGGTTTAAGGGCCTTGCTCAAGGGCCCAGCCTAAAGAGCCCAATGGGAATTCTGACGTAAATCTGTTTAGAATAAATTCCAGGGCGGTTCTGGCATCATTAGGAAATGTTTCCAGAAAACACGCTTTAGTTTATTTATAACGATTCTGTGTCATTTTTAATTTCTCTTTAGGGATTACTCTCAGGTCTCGCGAAAGTTCTTGAGGTAAGATTTGACTTTTTTCCCTATTCAAGATTACCCGAAGTTCTGTGGTTGCATCAGTAGTAATAGTAATAGTAGTAATAGTAGGAATAGTAGTAATAGTAGTAAAAGTTAGTAGTAAACATTTCTGTAAAACCTTTTATAAACTGTGAATTTTGTATGATTCTGTATAATTAGTCATTTCAGTTCACATGTATTAAGCCTTTGGGTTGTAGATCAGAAGGTTTAGGTTCTAAATTTATCTGTATAGTGCTTTCAACAACTGACGTCGTCTCAAAGCAGCTTTACAGAAGTAAAGAAACAGAATAAAAATTTGTATGTTTAAAATGTTATTATTTATCTCTAATATTTCTGCCTAACGATCAAGCCTGAGATGACGGTGTTGAGTAAAACTTCCCTGAGATGATATGATGGAGAAACCTTGAGAGGAACCAGACTCAGAAGTGAACCTCATCCTCATTGTGGTGACACTGGACAGGAAATAATGTCAATGTAAATAATGTCATTTCTACATCAGTTTATAGTCGAGTGGAACTGTGGAACTAAGAGCTCCCGAGGAACATTTCTGATATCATTACATTCATTCATTCACTCATTTTCTACCGCTTATCCGAACTACCTCGGGTCACGGGGAGCCTGTGCCTATCTCAGGCGTCATCGGGCATCAAGGCAGGATACACCCTGGACGGAGTGCCAACCCATCACAGGGCACACACACACCGGAGTACCCGGAGGAAACCTCCCGAGGCACGGGGAGAACATGCGAACTCCACACACACAAGGCGGAGGCGGGAATCGAACCCCCAACCCTGGAGGTGTGAGGCGAACGTGCTAACCACTAAGCCACCGTGCCACCTTGATATCATTACAAACTTAACACTAATTCCTTCATGCCGAAAAATTCTTCCTGCTGAAGGAATCGCAGGTTTCAAGCTCAAGCTTCGTCTGATGTTGGCCTTTAACCCTTTCTGCTCCAGGGGCATATGTATGTTGTTACTACGGAAAAGCTGAATATAAAGCCGTTGTCGGATTTGAGAAATCGACAGCTACAGAAGTGTTACTTAAAAACAAATAGACAAACAAATCAAATATGTTAACGGTGATGTCTTTATCCAGAATGATATACAGGAGCGCTTCAAACTCTCTAGGTTCACTAGACTACAGATTCAATATAGGATCAGTCTAAGATCTGTGTTCGGGAGGTAATATAGAAAAAAAAATCACTTCCGTTAGTTTTGAAGGGTTAGTATACTGTAGGTACTTCAGGAAGAAGCAGGTCATTAGAAGTCCTTTGAAGGCAGCCAGTGATTCAGCTGGTCGTACGTCTTGGGTGCAACCTTGGGCAGATCCGAGGCAGCGGATCGCTACGACGTCTAGACCAGGCTCTCAGAAACCCGCTCCCAACAATCGTATAATTACCCCCTTTGAAATCTGCTCCCTTTTTCATGCTCAAGTAATATCTCACGCAGAGCCTGTTGTTAGCAACAAAGACATCGCTTCCCACAAGTCTCATCTGCGTGTTTGACGTAATTATATCAACACTCAATTACCGAGCCACACAAGCCCTCGTGAGCCTCAAGAAGAGCTGAATGCGTCAATGATTGCTTCTCAGACATCATAAATAAATAAATAAATAAATAATTGAATGAATAAATAAATAGCCCACATAAATAGCCAGAGAGGGTCCGGACGGCAGACGGATGAAGGGATGAAGAGATGAAGGGATGAAAGGATTGCGTCTTTTATTCGTCTCAGTCTACATCTGCAGTCTGTTCCGCTCGCTGATCTGTACTGAGCTCCAGCGGGATGGAGCGATTGATAGAGTGCAGGATAGAGACAGGATCTTCATACTGACGAGGGCATCTGCTGTTTGAGCGAGACAAACCCTAACTACGCTACACTCACAAACCGCACCGGAATATAACATTCCCAGGAATACGGTCCTGTCTTTCCTCTGGAATGTGCCTTCTATGGAATTTTTGGTTGCTACGGTGATATAATGATTCGAATATATCAGCACATATCCTGAGGAATTGTGTCACAACATGTGTTTTGTGAATTGTGTTTTTTCTGATAAAATATGGAGACATCTTTTCTTATTGTTCGTTTATTGCTATTATTATAATATTTAAAAATGTTATTATATATTTAAGTTTTCAAATTTTTTTTTTCTTAAACATTTCTTTAAAATAATTTCAAACATAGGAAGCAGATGATAATAATGTTAAAATGTTGTACTTAAACCTTTTGGTCCAGTGAACACTTGTGGTGAATTTATTTATTTATTTGTTTATTTATTTGTGTATTTCAGTGTCTAATATTTGTTTTATTTTTATTTATTTATTTATTTAGTTAGTTTATTTATTTATTTGTTTGTTTGTGTTTAATTAATTGATTAATTTTCCCAACAGCACATGGCTGAGCATGTTTTAAACAGCACAAAAGTATATTTTTGCTGGGAAATTGTTCATTGAAAAAAATTGTAAAAACTTGTTAAACCTGAAAATTTTAAATGTTTGGTGTCGCCCCTTTTTCTGGTTAAATTTCTTTTTACACAGGTTTACTATATTGTCTCATGTTCAACATTTAACCATGTGTCTATTTTTATTAAATACATTCTCACTCACTCATCTTCTACCGCTTATCCGAACTACCTCGGGTCACGGGGAGCCTGTGACTATCTCAGGCGTCATTGGGCATCAAGGCAGGATACACCCTGGACGAAGTGCCAACCCATCACAGGGCACACACACACACTCTCATTCACTCACACAATCACACACTACGGACAATTTTCCAGAGATGCCAATCAACCTACCATGCATATCTTTGGACCCGGGGAGGAAACCGGAGTACCCGGAGGAAACCCCCGAGGCACGGGGAGAACATGCAAACTCCACACACACAAGGTGGAGGCGGGAATCGAACCCCCAACCCTGGAGGTGTGAGACAAACGTGCCAACCACTAAACCACCGTGACCCCCCATTTTTATTAAATAGAAAATACCTATTTATTTATATATATATATATTTATTTATTTATTTAACTTTTCAGACTTTAAAAGATGAATGATACATTTTTATTTATTTGTTTGTTTGTTTTACTTTTCAGACATTGAAAGGTGAATAATTACATATATATATATATATATTTTTTTTTTACTTTAATTATTATTTTACTGCTGCAAACATTATATGTATAGTTGGGAAATCCACAGACCTGTATCTCGTGATACACATTGTGTCTCGTAGACATCCCGCCGTTGAGAATCATGCTACAACATTTCACTCACATCGCCCACCTCTAGTTGTTACTCTTCCTGTCAATCTCACGCTCTTACTACACACTGCACCAATGGTGTTACAGAACATTAAAATTCCTCCCAGTTCCTTTCCATCTGTGTCATTTCTTTCCTTTCTGCCATCTCCTGCCCTGCTGCCTTCAAGAAAAAGAGCTATCTCCAGTCGAGCCCCAAAGGCAGGACTTCTGAGGCCCCTGGATGAAACAGAACGAGGACTAACACATGCCTGAGAGCCTGAAGAGGACCGAGGGATGAGTCATGAGTCACAGCCTGCCTCATGACATTTCCCTGTGAGCTCCTTGAGGAAGAAAGGAGAAGCTCTTCTCGGGGTAGACATATATCTCGTCGTAGCACATGTTGTGTCAAGGCTGAATTAGCATTGCTAGATATGACACTGGCCTTTACTGTGCAGCACCATCAGGGGATTAGAAATTGGACAGAATGGACAAGGAGAAGATTAAAGTGTATGGAGATGAGTCCAGTGATCCAGACGTACAGCATCATCAAGCTCCAGAAGTCCTAACTCTTACTACTATAGGGGGACAAGAGGAGACAAGAAGACTCACTCTAGCATCTAGCATATGACTTCTCTTTCTCTCTCTCTCTCTCTCTCTCTCTCTCTCTGTCACCAGTGTAATATCTCTCGATCTGTATCTCTGTTTGTTTCACTATCTGTCCCTCTATTTCTGTATTCATTTCTCTCTTACTCTGTCCATCTCTCTTGTAATCTCTCTCTGTCCTTTTCTCTCTCTCTCCTTTTTACTTTCACTGTCTGTCTATCTCTCTGTCTCTCTATCATTCTCACTATCTCTGTCTGTCTGTCTGTCTGTCTGTCTGTCTCTCTCTTACTCTGTCTCTCTGGCATTCTCACAATCTCTGTCTGTCTCACTCTCTGTCTCTCTCATTCTGTTTGTCTCTCTCTCTCTTACTCTGTCTGTCTCTCTTGCCCCTTTTCCATCGAGGCTTTTTGAGTGCAGGTTCGGAGCCTAATTTAGAACCAGTTCTTTCTTTTTCGACAGCCAAAGCACCGGCTCTGAACCAGGAAAAACGTTGCTGGTCTAGACTTAAGAACCGCTTGCGTCAGGGGCTGTGGGCGGGGCTGTGGGCGGGGCTACTGTTAGTGCATTTGATAATGTAGCTTAAGTATACTAATGTTTAATACTTTTTTACTTTAAGCACACATTATAGTAAGTAGCTACATGCTAAGGCTACCTTTTTTCTGTGTTAATGATAAAATGTTAAGTACTTTCTCGATTACAACCTCCGTTTATACAGATTACATGGAGCTGCACGTACACGTTGGATTCGCTACGTTTGGATGCTAATGTAGGTTCACAAAGCCATGAGCATTAACAGTAAAGCAACATCCACCATTGTTGATGTTGTGTTTGTGTTTGTCGCTGCTGCGCTAACGTTGCTGTGTAACGTGACACGTATACAGTGACGTCAGACTCGGCTCTGTGACGGCTCTCTATCCGATGGAAAGGCAAACCGGTTCTTAGAAGGTCGCCAGTGGAATCAACTTTGAACCAGTACCAGTGTTAGCTCTGAACCAGCACCTGGTTCTTTTTGGTGGAAAAGGGGTATTTGTCATCCTCATGATCTCTGTCTGTCTTTCTCTTACTCTGTCTGTCTCTCTGTCATCCTCATGATCTCTGTCTCTCTCTCTTACTCCGTCTGTCTCTTTCTCTGTCATTTCCAGTCTCTCTGCCTGTCTCTTTCTTACATTGTCCATATGTCTGTCTTTCTCTCTCTACCTGTTTTTCTCTTTCTTATGTTTAATTTTACAGAACGTGTTTATTTTTCCCTTCACATGCAGCAGTATGATAATCACCCGTGTCATGAGCCTTCACGTGTATGGTGATTGAACCTGCTCGTCAGAGGCGTAACAAGGCTCCGGGTCGCTGGTGTTTACTGTATGTGGCGTGAATGCACACACAATCAAATTAGAGCTAATTACACTTTAATGTTTCCAGAGAACAAGGGAAATAAAGATGTCTGAAAATGAAAGCCAACAGGGAGAACACACAATACCCAGAGGAGCACATTAGCTTTTCACAGAGTCATGTAAAGTGACTGTTGACTGAATGATGATAAGCACACAATGAATTTCAAGATGATTTATGACCTTCGCTTCATAATTACACACAGCCACATAAGTAATGAGCTCAATAAATCTGACCAAAAAAAAAAAAAAAGCGCTTCTGCTGCACCAGAGATGGAAGTGGGCGGAGCTTCAGATGAAAAGTCAATCCGCGTTAAACAAGCGTAAATTATTTTAATTCTTTCAGTCATGTCAAGACTTGGAAAGCCATGGATTTGGATTTATGAATTATGTATCTTCGCGAAGAGCCGTCTCCATGGCGATCAAAGATGCCTGATTTCGCCTTACAGGATAACGTTACACAGAGAACGTTGGAAGAACGTTTGGTCAACATTAGAAATATATTGAAATTAATGTGCTTCGAAATTGTTACATTCGTATCACAAGTTACCCAGATACCCAGATAACAAGGCAAAAAATTAAACGTAAAGTTTAATTGTGTAAACGTCCCAAAAATAACGTTTCCGCGACGTTTAAAACACTTCGCCTCGGATTAACTATCGAGGCCCAATGTTATTCAAAATGAACCAAAAAAAAAAAAATCAAATAAGAGCATCACGTTGTGCAAAAAGACATACATTAGCTAGAACAGTAAGAAGTCCTTCTGCGGGATTAGATGATCTGTGGTTTGTCGGAGGATGACGGACAAGGACTTTGTAAAAAAAAATAATAAAATAAAATGAAAAAAGAATTTTCTA